>NW_009596497.1:283-46520 GCF_000690535.1 Cariama cristata
CAGGACTGCCTCCCAAGGGACTCTGTCAACCAGGACCCTAAACAGGCCAAAGTCTGCCCTCTGAAAGTCCAAGGTAGCAGTTCTGCTGAGCCCCCTCCTTACTTGTCCAAGAATTGAAAACTTTATCATTTTGTGATCGCTGTGCCCAAGATGGCCTCCAATCATCACATCACCCACAAGTCCTTCTCTGTTCACAAACAACAGGTGCAGTGGGCACCTTCCCTAGCTGACCTACTCATCAACTGGGTCAGGAAGGTCTCTTCCACACACTCCAGGAACCTCCTGGACTGTTCTCTCTCTGCTGTATTGTATTTCCAGCAGACATCTGGGAAATTGACATCCCCCATGAGAACAAAGGGTAGTGATTGTGAAGCTTCTCCTAGCTGCTTACAGAATATTTTGTCTGCATCTTCATCCTGGTTGGGTGGTCTGTAACAGACTCCCACCATGATATCTGCCTTGTTGACCTTCCCCCTGATTGTTACCCAAAAACCACTCAACCCTATCGTCACCATCATTAAGCTCTGGACAATCAAAACACTGCTTAACATACAGGGCTACCCCACTGCCTCTCCTTCCTTGCCTACCCCTTCTAAAGAGTTTATAGCCATCCATTGCAGCACTTCAGTTGTGCGAGTCATCCCACCATATTTCTGTGATGGCAACTATCATAATTTTTCTGCTGCACAATGATTTCCAGCTCTTCCCATTTGCTGCCCGTGATGTGTGCATTAGTGTAGATGAGTAGCCAGGGAAGTCTCTCCACTTTAACATTACAAACGAACTTTTAGCCAGTGGACAGAAACTCTTATCAAACCTGAAGTATCAAGGAAAACAAATTGAAGTGGTCAGTTTGGAGGCAGGTTTTCTAATAAATACAAGGAGTTAGTTATATGCTTCATTAAATATTTCAGCTAAGTGAAACTTAAAAGAAGATGCACTGTTGTCAACCATAATTAATACTAATTTGGACAAGAATATTTCAAACCCTGCTGTAGTCCACTGTTGATATAACTATCTCCAGAACAAGAACACCATTTCAAAATTGTATCTCAAAAACTAGAACCAGCAGAAATTTTTTAGGCAATTGAAGTTCTACAATTTTCTTACTCTAAAATATTTATATCATCCAGAATTTTCCAATTGATCTGTAAAAATATATGGAGCACATTCTTTCTGAAAACTTCATGCTGTAGTGTTTTCTAACATCTGTTGAAAATACAGTTTAAGCATAACTTATAGGAACAATAGGCAAGGCTTACAGCAAAAGAAAAGAGCAGACTTTTGTAGATGAATCAAATTAAGTCTAAAGCTAGTCCAACATATTAATATTATACCTCTCTGCCCAATAAAAATGTAGAAGTTGTCCATTAATTATAATATTTTATCTGTACAGTGATCAACAACTGTACATCCATTTTGATGGCTGAATAGAAAAAATAAAATTAAGGATTTAGATACTTGTGTCATCATATCCTTATTATCACCAAAACTGTGCATAAATCTTTAAGGTAGATCTAGACCAAATTCTTGGGCAAAAAGTTAAAAAGATCTTGCTCTAAGTTTACCAGAAATGTTCTCTACCTACCCATGGGTGCAGACAGATACTCAAGCACACATGCACAAACAGATGTACAGAGGCCAGTCAAAAGGTCTTATCTTTGTTTCTCTACTCAGGAACTAGAGGCAAGTTCAGAATTAAAAAACTTCTTAAGGAAAACTTCGCATTATATCTGAATTGAAATTGCACAGAAACCTTCATGTGTATAAAGGTGTAGTTTTCTGAAATCCAATAAAAACAAGCACTCAGAGATGTAATCTGCATTCTTGTTTGCTTATCTGTGTGTCCATCTTTTCCTTTTATTTTGAGAACATCTTTATTTTCCACCCTCTCACTCCTATGCTTTTGGAGAAGATTAATAGAATCGCTGACTAACTGTGTTCCCCCAAGGGACCCAAGAAAAAAGTTCAGAATTATGTAATGTTTACTTTAAAGTAATGAAATAGTCCCTCTGTCGCCCTTGAAAACAGGGGGCACTACTTTCCCCACTTGCTTCCCTCCAGGCTACCCTCATACGCATTTTTATACTGAAGTATTCTCAAGGGAGAAAACAGTGTAGAAGTTCTGAAACTTTTCTTTTTTAAATTTTAATTATGATTCCCAGTGGGAATGGATTTGGTAAGGAGAATGCAACTAGGATTAAAGATATCAGGTGCTATTAGGTGACATTAAATGTAATAAAATCTCAAGGTCAACTTAATTTCTTGCCTGTCCTTATCTCTCTGACACATAGTACTATATCTCAGTAGCTGCCACCAACAGCTACCATCAGAATGCTCAGCTAATTAGTAATCAGTCATGTCACTTGGTGTGATCTCATCCAGTCTGACTATTGAACCTGAGTACAACAACAAAAAAGGAAATTGGAAACTCTTAGCAACTGTGTGTTTAGTCCACTTATTTTCAGCAGCATTATGTGCCTGCAGTTCAAGCTTTCATTATGCTACACTAATAGGCATGTTTGAATTTGATGGTGTTGGTAGTTATTCATTTCAAAATAGTCTGTAGCAGTAAGAAGCACGACATTTAACTACCAACCAAATAACCCCATCAAATGTTAAAAGACAAGATTTCTTAGCAGTTCAATAGCATTAAGATAGGGAAAAAGCTTTTTAATAAAATTCTTAATCATATATCCTTTCTCATCAGTAACCATTTCAGCATAGAAAGTACCCATCATAGCTGAATGAAACCAGAGAGCATCTCATTGCTGGGGCCTGATCCAGCAAAGTGCTTAAGCACACTTAGAATGTAAGTACAAGAATATCCCATCAATGTTACTATGATCACCCACATGATTAAAATTACACAGATATGTAGGTGCTTTTCTGGATTAGGGTCTAAGGAATGAGACATTTAAGATCAACCTTTCATGTAGTAAAAATATTTACAAATCTTTTTAAGAGATGACATATAAATAAAAACTGCTATCTTGCCTTTTGACTGCTAGACTCAGGACAGCTTCATATGTGAAAATCCTGCACATTAAATGATCACTTTATTCCCAGACTAAGCAGCTGTCTGAAATGGCAATCGTAAAGTGCTAATCTCTGCCACCAATAAACAAAAGTAAATCACAGCAGAAAACTCGTTTATGCGCAGTAATCTCCAGAGGATTAGCATTTCAAGGGATCTGATTTCCTAAAACTCCTCTTTCCTGATAACAACCTCTGCTGTGAGGTGACACACAGATAGGCATAAATTATCTAGAGCTGCAGATAAGCAGAGGCCTTTTGGGGGTTCAGAGTGCAATACAAATAGATGCAAAACAGTAGGGGAACTGGTGCTCATCACAAACCTCAAAAGGATTAGCAGTTCAAGCTCTGATTTCCTTGCTGTTGTTAGCTGCGATTTATCACCAGACAGTGACTGAGAGTCTGTCTAATCTGTGATAATTTAATGGCTTAATGGCAGTCCCTTTATCTGGGGGTCATAATTAAGCTTGTTTGATCAGTTTCCTAACAAGTACCTCGCCTGTATTTTTAGCTATGCCTATTTTTTCTCTGGGTGTAGGAGCATTTTTGCTAATTAGTATTAACAATATTATTGTTAACAATTAATGGTAATGATAACAATCTTGTAAAAGGTTAGTATTTCTCTGGAGGAAAAATGCAAGCCAAAAAAAGGTGCAAGACTCTTTGAATTTAAATACATTTACAGGAGATCTTAACTGCAGTGCCTCAGCAACTCTTTGGTTTGTTGGCTTCAAATCTAACTCAAATACATAACTGAAAATGGAAAACCACTGCATAAAATAATTTTCAATTGAATAATTTTCTCTGGTACAAAATTAATAACAATTTAAAAGTAAAGATGTCTGCTGTCTTACAGTACATTTACTGTCCCTCTCTATCATCCTATTAATGAGCTGTTTCTTCCACTATCATAAGAATTTTCTCAACAAAAGATGAACTTTAAGTCCTTATTGTGACTGTTTAAGAACAAAGGTGCCATTAAAATGAATCTAGTGATACTTTGTCAGTTAACATCACTACAAAAAGAAGCAAATATTTTTTAAATATACTGAATATTAAATATTTGAAAGGAAAACTTTGCAAGATTTTTTTTTTTTTAATACGATATAGTGACAAGCAAACAGACAACTACATAAAATGTGAAGGTGAGTTTTTTTTAAGGAAGACTAAATAAAAAAGGAAACAAATTCAGATTGACCACATTACTTTCTTAATCATTGATGTGATTTTCTTAATGAAATACCTAGGTGGCCACAAGGAGAGGTGAATAGGTTACTTACTGATATTTAGAGAAACAAAATGACTGGCTATAGAAAGACATCTAAAAAACCTGATCACACATATATAGACACAGGAGGTATGGGTGTAATACGTGTATGTACATATATATATATATATAAAATCTATGTATATGTGCATTTGTGTATATTTGCACCTCTATGTATGTGTTTATATGTTATGTATTTTACATTTACATATACTTTTAGTCATATACATAAATTTATGCATTCACAGATTTATTGAAGTTTGTCTTTAGAATAGGTCTTATTTCTCTTTTGAGGAAAAAATTAATAGTGGGACAGAGAATCTATGTGTCCAGCCTAAATTATTCACTTAGGTGCTATAATTAATGCAGAAAGAGAAGGTTCATTAGTGGGTGAGTCATTCCATTTACCTGAGTTTCTTGGTTTAGAATTGGTTGTGTTACTTTTCTTTCTCGTGGCTATAGATAAACCCCAGGTGACGTAGCTAAGATTGCAGATGGCTGAATGTTAGATGAGATGAATTCCACCCACAGGAATAAAAGAAACAGTAAATTTCAGAATGAGAACTTCCAATGCTTTCTTATAAAGAAAGTTACCTCCCTGTTCTTTGCAAATGGAAAGACTGTCACAGAAGAAGTGTTACGTATGTGTGTGTATATAAATACATTTCCTTCCTCCTGTAGAACAAGGCTCATCTGAGACCCTTGAACATATCAACCTTTCCCTCTGCATATTGTCGAATAATCTATAGTAATAAGTAGTTGGTTAAATAGACAAAGACTTGCAGGCAGCAGCAAAGAAAAACAAAACCAAAAAACCACACATTTCTTCAATCTCCTGTCCTAGAAATGTAATGTTACTGACTTTTGCTGAGTTTTGCAGGTGGATCAGAAATGGCTTGTGTTCAGCTGTTTGGGTCTGGCAAGCAGGAATTTGATTTTAAGCTTGCTATCTGACCAAGAGTATGGCAGAGGAATTTACTGGGAGTATTACAAAAGGCAGTCTTGAATGAGCTTTTTTGACACACAAAAACCTTGATCCAGATCTTGATGAAATCAATGAGAAACTTTTCATTGACTGTGGTGGGATCAGGATGAAGGTGCCAGCCATACCGCAGCAGCAGCTGCCAGTTGCCTGGGAAGCTGAAATTTTAGTGAGATATGAAACAAGCAAAATGTGTGAAAGATAGAAATGACAAGGTGTAAGGGAGATTGCAATATAACGCACTGAAATCCTTACCCAGTATCTGCAGCTAAGGCCATTGACACTTGGGTGCTGAGCTGAGTTTAGGAGGCCTCAATGAGATAAGCCCACAATCACTAAGACGTCTGCT
The DNA here is from genome assembly GCF_000690535.1 of Cariama cristata. NCBI lineage: Eukaryota > Metazoa > Chordata > Aves > Cariamiformes > Cariamidae > Cariama > Cariama cristata. Next base: position 5,918 of record NW_009596497.1, read on the forward strand.
TTACACATCTAACTTCTCAGATAACTTTCCAAAACTAACAGAATGGAAACATTTCTTGATGAATTTTTTTGTTGTTGTTGTCAGTGTGTGACAAGTTTATTTTTTTCCACCACTAGAACAGATTGTTAAGGATACATAAAATGGGAATCTTTGCCCAGCTCACAGTGAGAACAGAGACAGCATCGTGCAGTCACCACTGTGCTGTGTTGTTAGTTGTTCACCAGCTAGTGCCAGATATAATATAGTCAAATAAATATCCAAGAACAAAAACATCACGAACTTTGTGAAATGCTGAAACCTTTGTTTTAAGTTCACCAAAGGTTTCAGTGGATTTTGCTGTTGTCAGTATAGAAAACAAGAAATATCCTAAATATATCTCATTGTTTTAATTTTGGTCATTACTTGCCGTTACTTGCAGAACTTATGCTCTTTCTAAAAAGAAATCATAGTTATTACAAAACAACTGCTTGCATATCTGAACATTGAAATAAGTTTTCAGTTGAAATAATGCATCTTACTGGTATCTGTCTCTGGATTCATGACCAGGATTACAGCTGGATTAAATTTGCCATTTTGATTTTGTGTAGTTTTGCATGCAAGTTGTCATTGTCTGGTAACATTTTCAGTCCCATTGTTCTTCCTGTATTTGTAGCTTTAATAAGATGATTTTATTGGCTATATGTATATATAAATATAAATATATTGGTACACCTATACATAGATACAGATATACAAAAACTATAAATTCTCACTTGTTCTTTGATGTACAAACAATTTTCAAGAATCTATTTTCACCCACAAACGGACATCTTATTACTGGGAAACAGTCTCAAATGTGATTTGAATACTTCCATCACAAAGATAAATTTTGTTCCCACTGGCATGTAAATGTTGTTTTCACTAGGTTGGATCCAATTATACATCTATAACAAACAACCTTCTTGATATTTAAGACATTTTTTATTTCATTATGAAAATTTTGCATAATATGATCTTCATGATCTTAAACTCTTGAATTCTATTTTCAGTTTTTCCACTGATTTGCTACTTTATAATAGAGAAACCCTTTAATCTCTCTGAACTTCAGTTTCCTCATTTTAAGTAGATGAGGAGACAACAGTGATTTAATTGATGTTTATAAAGCACTTTAAGACCTTGTAATGAAAAATAGGACAGAAATTATAAATATTCCTAAAGGTACACTCTTTTTCTTTGCTCCAGTTTTTGCCAAAAATCCATATATTATTGCTAAATTTAGGATTAACTGTTTAACTCTTACTCTTTTCACAGTCAGAAATGTTCAAAATGTTACAGCATGATGTATACTTAACTCATCATTTTCACAAAAAATGTAAAATATTATGGGCATGGTATGGTTCTTAAAAAGTGAGTGTTTTTCATGAAATATTTCCTGTAATTTCATGATGCTCTTATTAAATTCCCAAATTTGCAATTCACTGTGCATTGCCAGACTGCTGTATACATATGGAATCCCAGTAGTATATGGCTCAAAACTTTCAGGAGAGAAATCTATTGAAAATTCAGTTGTGGGGCAGGCAGTGCAATAAGAATGATCCTGATGATAACATAAACCAGCATCCTATGATCTGTATACACATGAATAAATGTTTATATATAAAAATAAATATATATAACAATCTATCGCAATATATATGTACAACAAAGGGTTTATTTCTTTAAAAAAGTAGTAATCATATTGCAATGTTCAAATGTGCTTACATCTATTTATGAAGAACAGTCATTCAATGTCACAAGACATTTGGTAGTGAACTAGCGATACAAATTCAAACTTTCCTTTGGATTTGGTGGCTTCCAGAAAAGCAGTGCAGGCAGTGACATATTTGTAGTTTTGATCTTACCATTCCAGAGGAACAGGAAATGTTGGGTCTACTCTGGGTCTATTTTATATTTTGGAATAAAATTTCTCCCACGATGATGTAGTTGCATAGTTGCAGGATGCCACAGCCATTCATGCTGAAGGTCAATATTTAATATTGGAACTTAAGAATGGACAGATGAATGAGGCAGATCAAAACCTGGTCTCTCATTCTTATAAATGGCACAAAAAAACTGCTTCCTTGGGGGGGAATATGTAGAGTTTTCTTCTATAATAGCTCTTCAGACCCAATGGGGGTCCTAACAAGGGAGGACACATTAACTCATTTTATGGTCAGAGGTTTTTCTTAGACTTCGAGCAATAACTTGTTGTTAAGGAGCACCACAGAAAAGATAATATCACCCACAACTGTATTGTTATTTCCTTACAATTTCTATTGTGCTAATGGAGGAAGTAATATCTCTTTCAGGGATTGAGGGAGATGATAAGTTGGAGAGGTTATTAATTACTAGTTACTATTCATGGGTTTTCTGTTTAAATGGGCAGGAATATGAGATTGGGATGTGAAATCAAGCTCATATCTCCCAGACAGCTGTGCAGAGCAGTATCACTGGAAATACGTAATTTAGAGCACTTCTAAGTTCAAGCTCTTGCATGCCATTTTAATGGCTCATTTGACAAAATGATGCAGGGGGAAGAACAAAAATATTAACTCCTCCCAGATGAGAATCAGAAAGAGAGACCATTCTTTTTTTCATAAAGTTGTGCAGGGATACTGTTCTGAAAAAAATGAAGAAGGAGAGTACAAGCTGTAGGTATTCAGTAAAAAATAAATCACTATAGTTACCTTGGTAGGTGTCAGCTACTCTGTGTAGCACATAAACCCATGCTGACCTTTAAGTTCCTGAGCAGACTAGGGAAGGTCAGCAGCAGTTACTCACATGCTTACAAATCTGAACCTACCACTGGCAAAGAGAATCTCTCTATATGATTTCTGTGACAAGCGAAGTATTTTTCATGTCTTCAGCACTTCAGTTTCAATAGGTGGGAAACTGTTTTCATACTGCAAATCTTGACATTTTGCTTAGAAAGCGTCCTGCCAGGGACAACGTGTGAAGCATTATAACACACATTTTGAAAAAAGCCAGATCCTCAGGGAGAAGTGATGAAACTTCACTCTCATCAATATTCTCCCCAAAACACAAGAAAACTGATACACTGTTCTGAAGAACCGTGGTTATAACTTAAAAGCAGGCCACCACAAGGGGTCAAAAAAACAATGCTCAGAGGCCAAATACTTGCTGTTCTTGAAAGTAGTTAAGGCTTTATCAAACCTTGGTACAAGGTATCAGTAGACCTGGCATAAAAATAAAAGATTCCTCATGTTGTGAAAAGATCATAAAGATTAGCCTTTACTGAGAAGCTGCTCTGTGTACTACTGGGGAAAAATCTAAACAACTTCCTTATAGTTTAGCTTTACTTATCTCATTGACCCTTTTCTTATTGGTGTTATATCAGTAGGTTTACCTTTTTCTACTTTGACAAATATCTCTAGCTTAATACTGTTATTTAATTAGTGATAACAGCTTCAGAGTGCTCAGCTAGGTCTGTTCTTCACCTCCTTTGAATTATTATGGTTTCTTGCAAGCAGGTAAGTCACTGTTAGTGACATAGCATGTTCATTTGGGTGTAAATTTACCCTTTTCTATGGCCAAAATAACTCAGAAGGAGTATCAGAATTCATATACATGTGCAGTTCCTTTTGCCTTCATTGGCTGAAAAGCAAAGTGAGATGATGATAATTTTTTTTCAGAAAACCCATCAGTCTCCTAAACAAAACAACGTAGCTATTGCTTGACATGTTGGTTCATTGCCTTTACTACAGGCATGCAAGGTTGGAGATGTGTTTTCAGAGGCTTTTTCTCACATTCCTAACAGAGTGGAAAAAGATCTAAAGTTATTGAAGGCTGGTGACAACAACTGGTGGTGGTTTGAGTTTTGGTGTGAAGGGGAAATACTGAGATCTACAAGCTCCTTTCATTCTCTCTGAGCTCAGATTTTTAACCCAATGTAGACAAGTAGTTCATTCCTACAAAATTAGGAGAAAACCTTATCTGATTGACGGCGTCTTCCTCTCCTGTGCAGGAAAGGAATGATTTATACCAAATGGGAGTATAAGTGTGTGTTGACTGTGAAGTTCCCTGCAGCTGTTTCTCAGGCAGGGTACTTCAGTGGCAATTTTGTCTGCATGGAGACCATAGAATCTATACATAAGAGAACAAACCTTCTGGTCAGTTTTTAAAGTTAATATTATTGCATATATTGCTGTTAAAATTTACTCTCTTACAGTATTCCTTCCTTTTCTTTGCTTATATTACCAGTATTTTTTAGCACAACTAAAAATAGAACAAACATAGCTTGTACTAAAAATGTTCTATAATCTGAAGAGCTTCTGAAGTGGTTAATGGAGAACCTGCTTGTGGTCTACTGAGGACTGTTTGGTCCAAATTCTCCTCCGTGTTCTATTGCAATTAATTAAAGATCTCTCATTTAATTTGATTGGAATCATACTTCCTCTTGTTTTCAGATGTTGTCACAATAAAGAAATCTCAAAACACATCAGAAATATTTGTCCATATTGTTTTCACTTTCAGAAATCCGTGTAGCAACGCTAGTACTACTACTTGTGGACAATTAGAGGAAGGGAAGTGACTTAATCCAGAAATTATGAGAGATGGAGTCATTCTCAAGGCAATCTTTCTATCAAACAGGAGAGAGAATTTCAAAAATTCATTAAATACTCTGCAATTTTCTTTCAATTGTCTGTTCAGTTATAGGAAGTCATGATTTATGACTGATCTTTTAGCATTTCTCCTTTCGTTAAGAAAGTTTTGGAAAAAGTCAAGGGAAGGGAAGGGAAGGGAAGGGAAGGGAAGGGTGAACTTTTGAGCATTTAAAATATCATAACAGGATCAAATACCATCAAAATAGACACAGATGACTTGTAGAATGTCCCATTTTTTGTAATTAAAGAGTTGGAAAAAGGCAAGGGAAGGGAAGGGAAGGAAAGGAAAGGAAAGGAAAGGAAAGGAAAGGAAAGGGTGAACTTTTGAGCATTTAAAATATCATAACAGGATCAAATACCATCAAAATAGACACAGATGACTTGTAGAATGTCCCATTTTTTGTAATTACATGATTAGATTCATTCAGTGTCACTGATCTCTTCAGATACATGTGTAGGTCTATTGATCACAAATCTGCCTCAGTGTTATACTAACAGATGTACAGTTATTAATCTTGGAAAGCATCCACATCCCCTTTTCAGAAAGATCAGAGAAGCCAATTAAGGATGACATGGCATCTTGTGTGGAGGAACTGCTCTGCCCTTCCTATAAATGGGCAAAACTGATGCCAGAACCTGTGAAAAAAATGCCAGGAAAAAATAATTGTGCCATACATCATAATCTTTTCATTCTTCTCTGCCATTTTAAGCCAATATTTTTCTCAGATTACATGTTCAGTGTAGCAAGTGCAGCTCTGCAAATGCATGACACCTGCTGACTGTTCTCCTTCCCTTCTCAAACTTCTCGTTTACCAACTTTTGTTAAGTGCTCCGGTGGGTTGACACAGCAAAATAAATGCCAAAAAATTCTCTCTACAAGAGCACTAATAGCTCAACAGTATGAGCCAGGGTTATTAAACCACATCCTAAACAGTGTCTGGCCTATTTGGAAATATAAATAAATAATGAGGAAAATACAGGAAATCTGTGCTCAGAAGAGATTAGTATTCAGATTGTTGTGGTTCAGTTCGTGCCAGGAGCTACACGATGTACAAAACATACCAGTTGTATATTTATTTTTCAAGATAAAATCTGAGATCTATTAGAAGAATTGTCTTGGTGAAGAATACTGGAATGACGTACTTTATAAATAAACCAAATCAAAGATCATATCACCTTTCTTGTCTGCTTTTGAGATCTTGGCCTATCCTATTCAAAAAGGTTATTTTTTAAACCATACTTATACCTGTTCAAACTGTGTTCATATATGGTTCATGTACTTCCTTGGAGATGACTCCTTCAGACACTTAAATGGCAAGACAAGTCTTTGGCAACAAAATAACTAGATTTGCATGGAGTGAACAACAAAATCCCCTATGAAGGGAACATAGGGGCAGTTTTTACCATCATTTTTGACATTTAAAAGTTGGTAATATTCACATTTTTTTTCTTTCCCTTTTTCTCTGATAACTAGGACAAACCTTAAGAACACGGAGGTAAGTGATTTCTTGGACTTCCAAAGATCCAAGGATGCTCTTCCCATGAATACCCTCTTTCTGTATAAGATATCTGAAGGAGATTACGCCTCCTTCCTGAAAGGGTAAGGATTTCAAGTCTTTTAGCATGTGCTACAAGGCCAAAGAGACATTACACAAATTATTCTCATGACACAACTGCTGTAGCAACATTTTTAGAATGACAGCAGTGCCCTACATTGCTTTTTCAATGACTGAGCTTATGAAATTACTGGGGGAGATCAATGGCATTTGTATGGTAGAGGTTTTAATACATCTGGATACATGGTTAAGGAGGAAAGTAGATGAAATGTAGCACCTAAAAGGTTGGAGTCCAGAACTGAGGCGGTAAAAAGTACAGTAGGACAGTGAAGATATAATCACAATATTGGAGCTCAGGGTTGTAAACTGAGTTCTCAGAAAGAAGAACAGAGGAATTGCATACATTAGAGGATAAATTAGGGCTTGGCTTCTCAATTTTACTTGAAGTCTTCATTTGCCTAAGACTGGTAATGTTAAACTTAAGTCACAGTAACCTAAAAATATGAGAAGGGAATGAGGGACTATAGCTATAGTGAAATACCAGCTTGGGTGCAGGTGCTGGCTCTGAAGTGTTTGTTTCAACACTCAGACCTGAAGAGGATAGTAAGTGATTTTGCCCATAGAATCCATGTTCCTAATTAATCTGTTTTACTTAGCTCAAAAGATTACAAATTCTCACAGCAACTTGTTTTGTTTTGCTGGGAAGTAAAAGGAAAAGAGGAAGAAGTAAAGCGGGGGGAGCATGTAAGGCAAGATTGATTTTGGAGTCTGTAATGGCAGGTTTATTGATTCTGACTCATGAAGTATGAAGTTATAGATTTCTGTGATGTTACAAAGCCAGCTAAAACAGCTACATAATGTCACACAATACCCAAGTATCGGTCAATTAGATTCTTGCTTTATATCTTTTGGCTGTTTATGATACGTTGTTGACATGATTTAACAGCTGGATCAAGCATCCAGCTTTTCTTTTTAGTAGCACATGATATTGTGTACTCTACAAAAATAGAGGCAAAAGAGCTATATGATTTTCCTAAAGATAAAATTTTAACATTAACATTAAAAAGAGAGATCGCAGCGGCATTTACACATTTTTAAACATTTTTAGTTAAATGCAAATCATTCTGTATTGAATAAAATTTTTGCTTTACTGTAAATAAAAAAATTAAAGTACTATTATTTCTTGTGCATACCAATGATTTGCATGGGAAATCTCAGGAACTGGGCATTTGTCAGCATGCCAGCTGATATGAGACACACCATAACCAGATTATTAAGAAATAAGTTCAAACAAAACTCAAATAGCTCTTATGTAGGAAGAAAAGGTGTCATAGGTGGTATTGAGTCTTCCAGAGGTGTTTTAGTTAAGCACCACGATGACAGATTTCTGGGAAAGAAGTCTTTCAGCTTGGCTTATCTACTGACTCTAGAGACAATGGAGAGAACAACGGTGATATTTAAGTTAGACTCCCAAAGTAAGCTGTTTGCTTAATTTGGGTTTTGAATGTTTTTCTTTTCACTGACAGTAGAGCTGGCCAAGTACGCAAATATTAGCCAAAGCAATGCAAAATTCTCATTCTTAATTTGACTTGGGGTACGAAAGTGTCTGTAATGCTTGTATTTGACAACTCTTGAAGGTGGTAAGAGTACAGTAATTTACTATTTTTGTAACTGCAATGGCTGGAGTGAAAATTGTTTTCAAAGATAAGCAAGACAATAAACAGTCTTCAAAATACATAATTTTTTTTTTGTACTATTTTTGTCTAAAACAAAGACATTCCATTAGAAGAGCATATGGTTTCACAAACACGTAGGGATGAATCTTTACAAGCCTTTAAGAAATCTATATGCATGACTGAGCATCACTGCACAAATCTGTGCCATGTTCAGCTTGCTAACATGGATCTAGCTAATGTGGCTGGAATAGCAATAGTTAGTAAATAAACACTTTTTACAATTGGACAAAAATTATTTATGTCTCATACTAGTAAATATGTCTATCTATTTCTATCTCTAAAATTGTGTGCTGCAGCACTATTGTCCTAGCCGTATGTATGCACTTGTGTGCGCATGCACACACACACATATACACACTCTGGATACAAAAAACCTTAAGGTAGCGGTTTAAATACAGACAGAACACAAAACTGAAAGCAAGCTACTACTGCTATTCTTATTTCTGGATTGAACTTGGGGACATGAAGAGATTACAATTACTTAATTGGTGTTTCACAGCAAATCTGAACAATTAGAACTATTCTATGTCCCTGTCTGCTGGATTTGAGATTTTCATTCATCTCCAAATTACAGGAACAATCATGGAAACTTTCCTGATGCATCAGGCTGGCTGCCTCCACGAGGATCTGCTTAGAACAGACCAAGGCCTTGTATGTGTAGGTTTCTTCTTGCAACAACCAGGATGCAGAAAGCGGGTAGGATATAGAAAGCAAGTGTGTGACATGGCCAGAACATGCACCATGAGCTCAGATGCACTTGTGTTTCCCCCAGTTCAGACATGGTCCAGAAATCAACCTTTCTGGGTGCTGCATCTGTTATGTTCATGGTCTAGCAGAATAAAAATTATATTTCAGGGAAATGAAACTCCAGAGGTAGCAATCAATATAATTACATTCAAAGTACTACTTGACATACAGGTCATAAGAAAATTGGTTTTGTTTACAAATACATTCCAGAAGTATTTCATGTAGCTGTGCGAATTCCATAGCTCTCAATGTGAAAATATACATGCAAATTGTTCTCTGTTCCAGCAGATTTATGTGAAGATTCATACCCATATATATTGATTTCCTTGCCCAGTGCAATTCCCTTTCTTAGGGTAAAACTAATAATAAGTGCTTACCAGCAGAGTTTTTGCGCAATAATAAAATGAAGAAATGCTAAGAATTTACAGAGCAATCATGTGGACATGTTGACTAATTTGGAACAACAGAGTTTCTAGTTGTCTCAATTCAAATATGGCAGAGTAAGTGGAACACATAAGAAGCCCCATAATCTTCCAAAGTATTTTTTCCAAATGTGCTCTAGCCAGATACCTGTCTAATTTTCTTCAATTTGTCTCAAGAAAGCTTAGATTAGAATTTATGAACTCCTATCTCTGCATTTTATATTTGTTTCATTAGGCTTCACTGCTCCTGAGCTAGAAGTATCTGCTTCTGAAGTGGTCCTTTTAAGTAGATCCAAAAAACAGTGTGTAGTTTCTGAGTAAATTTTATACATTCAGTTCTTCAGTTAACAGATTTGGGATCCCTCCTGCTTTTCGCTACCATCTGATGAACAAATGTACATGCTCCTCACTGCAATTTGATAAAGGAGTTATTACCATGTAACTTTTATGCAGAAACAAAGAACAATACTTGTATGATGTTCCACAAAATAAAATTTGCTCACACCAGCTGTTGAACTTGTCTCTAGCTGTTAGCTACAACAACATAGACTAATGTAGAGAAAGAGATATCCCACAGGAAAAGAAGAGGAGAAGAGAGGAGAGGAGAAAAAGGTAAAACCAGGAAATGTTTGCATGACAAACATTTTATTAAAAAAAATTTTTTTATAATTAAGATGTCCCTCTGGAGGTAAACATGGCAGAAAAACATGTATCCAATGAAGAATTTATTAATTTTCCAGAAACCAAAATGTGACTTTTCGTTATCTCTAAAACCCACCTAGCTAATATGAATTTCTCTATTTCTTCCATTAAATAATGATAATTAAAGTCACAGTAATTCCTAAAGCAAATTTGGAAACGGAATTAAAATTCTAGAAACATGTAGGGAACTTGACCCTAATTTGCTATTTGCCTCCAAAATCTCTATGATAATGATCCTTCAATTTCAGTAGAATCTGAAGACAACAACAAAACCCAGAGAAGCTGAAGAAGAGACAGGCTCAAATTCTCTTTTTCCAATTGATTTTTATACACTATTCCTGGGCCTGGTTCTCAACTGGTGATATATGATGAAAGCATGGTGAATTTGAGGAAATTAACATGCCTTACTTGTTTATTTACTGCTGCTGCAGTTCCAAAGCATATAGATTGCATCGTTATCTATTTTGCTCTTTCGTGCTGGACCTGCTAGGTCTTGTACGAGACCCTCTTGCTTTATGTGAAATGGAAGAACAGTTACAGCAGTGGTTCACTTTCCGTTTTCCCTAGCCAAAATAACTGAACCAACTCGCAATGGGAGCATAGGTATTTGGTGTTGATCCTCACCAGTAATAAGTTATTAACTCCTAGGGTGTAAAAGGAAAAGGGAGGAATTGGGTCTGAGAGTTACAATGCCTTCTGTGTTTGTGGAGGGAGTAGGCACACTCTTCACTCAGAGCTGTGCCTAACTCCAACCCTTTGTAGTCTTCCATGGATCTCATCAGTTTAATGTTGCTTACCATGAACCACTATAATCTTACTTTGAAGAGGAAGAAGAAAAAGGTTACACTGAAAGAAAATTATATTTCTTTTTTTTTTTTTTGACATCTGAATAAGTTAAATAAATGTCATAGATCAGACCCACAGCTTGTGTAAATCATCTTCACTCCATTGATTTCAGTTCAGCTAAGAATCTGGCCCAGTAATTTTTAAGTCAAACAATATAATCTGATTTGCATGAAATGTTACATGCAAGAATGACCTGGGAAACATGATGTGGGATCCTTATATTCAGCTTTTTAATTACTTTTCCATAATTCTACAAGGCAGAGATTATTACATTCAGAGGACAATGTTTGATCCCCTTTGGTTAATTTAAATCTAATTTAAAAGTTCCCGTGGGAGGGTTTTGGATCAGAAAGTATGATACCACAACTATGTTTACACCAACCACAGTAAAAATATTCAAGATATATATGACAAAATAAATAAATCCTGTTTAAAAATCAAAATACTTTTCAACATCAAGCTACACACATACATTTACTATTCTTCTTCATTCAACTCTTATGAGGAGAATAAACACTTACCTCCAAATTGCATATGGGAAAACTCAGAGAGGTAAACTGAATTGCCCACTGCTACAGCAAAGTAATTTTCAGATGCAGGTTTGGAAGTTGGGAGATTTGGCTATTAGATGTTGTGTCTATCTTCTAATTAACCTAGAAGTTGGGTTTTTTTCAGTTAGTAAAAGAGAAGAAAAAAAATTTCCTCTGTTCTTTCTCTTTCTTAGCATTTCTTCATTACTCTCTCTACACATCATTGTGTAGCTGTATCTCTGTTTCTGGTAGATTCCTCTTCCTCATCTGTATGTCTTCTCCCTCTTCTATTGCACACAAAAGATGATTGCTTATGATCTATTTTCAAAAATAAATGAGATGATTTCCTTCCTATTTACACATACACAACAGCATAGAGAAGAAGACTTTATATCTATGTGAAGACTAATAGGATGATTAGGGACATATTTAAAAATGTTTAAGTCTTCTTTAGATAGTCAGTGTCTTGCTATCACACATAAATTTTTTAAAAATTATTTAAAACGGAGTGGGAGCATGGGCACCTCGGAATGAATTTGTTTGTTCTAAGGTATATGGAGACATATTCCTAACGACTCAACTTTTGTCAGACATCCAGACTCTCCGTTCTCTTGCACTTCACATCCACTTTAGCCTATTTATTTTTTGATGTAGTTCCTTTGCTTACAAATTTTTATGTCCAGGTTAAGTTTTTTTTAAAGTTGGAGGATGGCCAGGAGAGTCCTTTATAGTATATGACAGGAGTGAATAGTACAGGACTTACCCATTCTGGCAGCTGCATCCTCCCAAATAGTTTTAGATAAATTGTCTTATAATTAACCGAAGATTGCCATCATGCTCAGGCATGTTTTAAGGACAATCATTAGAAGCCAGACTTTTATGAAATACTGTCTGAATTGTGGAAGCATACAGGTACTTTGAAAGCAGCCTCAACAGGCAAGTCAAAGCTCAGAAGAGTTGACAAAATAACAGTGTAAAAAGAGAGGAAAACAGAATCTCTGGAAATATTTTTAATACCTGTAAGAGTACTATAAGAATATGACAGCATTTTTGCAAGCAACTTGGTTCTTACTAAAGGTTGCTAGAGCTGGTAATTTTCCACAAATAATAAGGAAAATAATAATAATACATTGAGCAGATAAGCTAGCATGGCTAGTGCCCAGGAACCCATTGTGAGATCCTTTGACTTCATGCATGTCCTGGTGTTCAACCAAGAAAAGATTCACACAGGGCAGCCAAGAACTATATTACCCAGCAGATTTGGAGATTACACAGAAACCTTAGGTGGTCAGCTAAACAGAAAATTCTGTGCAGGACAGCTCTGCCAGCACGAAAAATCTGCATAGGGGAGCTCTGTTATTAACACTTATTCTTTCATCATGGTTCAACAACAAAGGCAAGACAAACAATCTGTATGTGTGTAAGTATCTGTGTACCGGATATCCAATGCCATCATTTAGTCAAGGAAGAAATTCTTTGGGTGGGATTCAATTTGAGACTAAGGCACCTAAATCTAGGTGTCTATCTTAAGGTCTCTGTATCACCCACAGACCACAAGATTGTATTACACTGAATGGACATCTCGTCAGCACACTTAGTGGAGCTGAACGATTCTGCTAAATTTGGATTAGATTCCTAGGTACTGCTAAAACACAGGTATCTGGAGGCACTTTAGGAGCACTGGAATACCTAGTACCCATCCAGGAAGACAATAATCCACAGGACTTGTGTTATATCTGCCAGTCCATGCAACTGCATTGGACATGCAGTACACCGTTACTCTCTCACAGCTGTGACATTTACATGTGCTGGCAGATCTAACACAGGATCCATGGGAGACACGTGCTTTCCTGCAGCACTGGATGGAAGCCAGGCAGGAGCGAAAATACGACTTCTCAAACGGTTCTGGATGCTTGTCTGCAGGAAAGTACCCTGGACTCTTTCACTTGGCTATAGTCACATTTGTCCATTTTGCAGCTATCATCATGCACAGTGGCATTCGCACCAACGATGGCAGGAGTGCAGGGCAGGGGGGGCAATGGCAACGTGCATAATTATTCTGAGGAGCAGCTCCATGATTTTGTCCTTCTTTGTCTCCACCACAATGCCTTCCCTGACTATGTGTTCCCTTTTTGAGGTATGGCATCCTTCCTAGTCCATTAAAAATGTGTCAAAAAAACATTCTTCTATAGGTCTACCTTCCAATCTCTCTGCTAGGATAGATAGCTGACTCATTAATAAATCTTTCACACTTTTTTTTAAAACCAGAAATTCATCAGACTCTCTACAACTAGGAATAATTAGATAACACTCAACAATAATATAAAGCTTTACAACCATCAGCTAACTGATCTTCCTGACACCACTGGGCAGATACAACTAAAAAGTCTACAACCTATGCACAAAACTATTTCTTATTCTAAATGTAAAAAACATACTCTAGTTACCGCAAGTAAATTTTTTTTTTGGTACTTTTATGTTTTATTTCATTATTCCTGTTTTTAAAGGGGAAGACAGATAAGGAGAGAACAGAGGATGTAAAGCTGGTTTCTGTGTTAGTGGGAACACATCATTCAAGTCAAAGGCTTTTCTTTTTTTTTTTTACTTTTTCTTATTTTTGGTGTTCACAGGTTACCCTGTCACTGATTTACTGGAAGACCAGCACGTCTGATAAATAACTTAAATTTCACAAGAGGCATTGAAAAATTGAAGAACCTAAATTTGAAGACTGTTGTTAATGTGTTTCTTTTAGTATTTTTCCCCATAGTACAAATCTAGCTAACTGAAAATATATTTAAAAAAAAAGCCTGACTCCAATGAAAAAGCATATGATCACATGATGAAAAAAAGTAAGATCTAAATAAAGCTTTTTCCCTTAGGATCACATACAATAAGTCTAGTCTTAACATCGGAATTGATTTTACTTCTTCTCTCATTCAAATATGAAAAAAAGATAATTACAATGAAAATTAGGCAGTAAATACTGAGCAAAGGATGAAAAATACAGTAAAATTACCTATTTAGACTTAAATGGAGCACAATTTTACCTTTTCACTCAGCAAAGGATATAAAAAACACATAAGTGAAAGAAAAGCATCTTAAGAATGAAAACAATTTTTCTGCCTAAAATTAACAGCGAGAGAGTTAGAACTTGTATTAGTATTAGCAAATTGTTTATTGGTCTTAATCCTAGTGATAGTCCCAGAGTGTCAACTGTAATCAGAGATCTGTTTACAAAGGTAATTCATTCAATTTATTCTTTTCTTCCCCTTCTCACAAAAATAAAACTTTCCCTATCAACACTCGTAAGACTTACTGTTATAAAAATGTGACTGGGGGGGAAAAAAAAAAAAGAAAAGAAAAGAAAAGAAAAGAAAAGAAAAGAAAAGAAAAGAAAAGAAGAACATAGACTTTTAGGCTGGTTAAATTTCATTAAAAAGCCTCACAGCTGACAATTATTTCCAAGTCTGAAGAGACTTAAGAATGTTATTCCATTATAAGTTCACCACAGAATTATTTGGAAAAAATGCATTAAAAGCAATTTCGTAACACCGAAATGAGCAAGAAGCATTGTGAGCCTGAGTATTCCCATGCCCTGTTCCTGTTCTCTGCTCTTATCACACTTTTAACTGCTTGTATGGTCAGAGATTCCTAAGCTCAACACTAAAATGAACTGCAAGAGCTAGTATGTGATCAGAAGACATTATCTGAAAATATCTGTCCAACAGTCAGGAAGAGAAAAGAAAGTTAACAACAGGGAACTGGATTAAGGCCAATGCTACATATAATGAAAAAAGAGTATCTCATATACAAGCATCAAGCAGCTTTTAACTTCTCAGGCGAGCTGTGAAGGTGTGCTTACAAATGTGTATGACACACTTAGCATTTAAGGTCCAAAGTGCACAGCTGTATCATGGTTTGCAGTGAAATAAGAAACCATAGTGCTTTTCTCCACAGACTTCCCCACATTTGACTGTTTCCAGCCTGGAAAGCAGAAGCTGTACATCTAGAACTTCCCTTACCTCCAGCCTGTAGTAGAAAAGCCAGCAAAGACAAGGGTAGAATGATGGCACGTGGGCTGATGAGGGAGTCGTGACTAGGAAGCTGTGGACCAGTACCTATACACTGTCTATGACATGATTTGCTTGAAACATTGGCTTCAACATCATCTCACTTGGTTGACAGCAGAGATCAAGTTTTGTTTGAAATGAGAGTACCAGCCCAGAGGCTTAGTGTGCTTTCAGTTCACGTATTTGATAAATCTCTTCCCTCTGTCCCTTTGTATTTGCACAAACAAGATTTTCAAAAAAGCACGTAGCACTATTGGAGTTCACCAAAATCTAGCTCAGTAGCTAAAGTGAGGCAGGCAGAGGGGCAGTTCACTGTGATACGTGACTCAACTTCCATATACCTGTGTATACACACACACACACTATATATATATGTATATATGTAACTTTCAAAGGTAAGGGTACAGCTTTCTGTTACTTTTCAGATCCATTTCTGCATTCTATGTCCAAGACAAGTCTGTCAGATGAAAGGAAGAATAATTCACAGCCTTTTAGCTGATCTTACAGGGGATTTCTTTCTTCCATTTGAATGCCTAGTGATTGGTGAACAAGCCTCTGCAGCTCAGCAGAGAATTCTCGAGTGGCTTCTGATGTTATTTTGATGGTATTAAGACAATGGTGCATTATAGCATGATATGTCGGGCTTTTTCTCTGAGCTCTTCCTTTCCCTCTGAAGGAATGCTCATGTTTTCTAAATTGGAATAAGTCTTTTAACTGAGAATAGAACCTGTCGAAAAGAATCTCTCTCATTTGTTCAGCTTTGAAACTAAGTGCATTAAATGGAATTGTAGTAATTTTCAGTGACTGCAGATTTAGGATTATGCATTTTTCTTTCAGAGAAAGCAAAACACTTTTCATCAAAGACATTTGCACAGTAGTATATTAAACACTAAATTGTACTATTTGTTTCAAGTAATTAAACTATTTTCAGATTTGCCTTCATAATAATGTTCAATAACAAAACTGGAGATGGTCACCAGTATCTTATTGTAAACAAATAAATAGGACATGTTATTTATCTAAGATAGAAACATTGTATGAGTTGAAACAAAAAGAGTAAATGTGTTCAATTAATTAAAAGAAAGGGTTTAAAATTCAAACCAGAGAATGACTTTAATCAACGTTCCTAATAATACAGTGATATAAATGTCAGGGAAAGATATATTTTTTTTTTCCTTACGGCTGTGGGCAACATTTTCACAAGGTAAGATGTGAAAAAGGCTATAAAGTGGGAATGGTGTGTCTAGGTCCAAATTTATGATCCTGAAAACCCATATTCAACTGATACCTGACTGTTGGAATGCCAAAGCATATAGACAAGTTAGTGCTTGAAATGAACATTCCTCAGGTACCTCTGCATTCCCAGCATAGGTTCTATTTTTATGTGCTAGAGCAGCTTCACATCTTAACCCCAATCAAAATCTAGAAAACAAATTTTTTTCTCCACTTGAGTCCACTGTACACCTATATTAGGAAAACTCCACTACAGAGAATGCAGAAGTGGCTGCTGTTTTCTTTTAAAACCCAGCCATAGGAGGAGAAAATCAAGGAGATAATCCTTTTACAATAACTTTCTTCTGTACAGTAGCCAAGGCATAAATCTGAAGATGACTGTGAAAACATTACAGAGACCACTTTAGTAGGGTAAGGATGGAAATTAGTGACTTAAATTTCAGCATCTATTTTCTTACATTACAGACTCATTCTTTAAAATATATAAATGTTCTTTGGAAATGAATTGGAGTCCAGGTGTCCCTAATCCAGAGCAAGTACCTTAAGGATTAGAGTACCAGCCACACTCTTTGTCTTGCTCTCTGAATCACTTATTCTTGCAGTCTTTTCCCCCAGAGTAGCTCAGGTTCAACAGGGAGATATAGATGAAGCTGGTCCTGCCTAGCCTGTTATTTGGTGCTTAAGTCCCTCTCTTGGTTGCAGGAGCTGTAGCTCTGACACCTCTCACAGTGCTGAAGCTCTAGTATCTGCATCCATATCTTTCTGGGTAAGTAATGGAATTATCAGAATTAATTGCAGTAAGATTCTTCATCTGACTGCAGCTTTTAATTAAAACACTAGACTGTCTGGGTCTATTGTCTTGCTAAGATCATATCTTACATATTGGGAATTCCAAATAAATAGTTGCTTCCCAGCCCATCTGTGAATCATAAAGGGGGTTAGGTGGGAACCAGGTGCTACTTTCAAACAAATGTTAGAGCTTAGATTTAAGCACATTATGAACTTCATCTTCCAAACCGAAAGTGTCCAGATTTTCACGCCCCCAGCTCAGGTGGAATGGAACAGTCTTAGGAATAAATGCTTTAAATTCTATCCGAGTATCAAGTTAGAGCAAATTAGGCAGTCTAAGTGTCAACCTACATGATAAAGGACATTTTCTTAAGCTTTAAATTTCACCACACAAGAGAAGTATTTTTCCTTTTGAATCACTTTCAGACCTTTTTTAAAAAAATTTTATATCAGCTAGCAACTAAAATAATAAACAAATAAAGAAGTGCTTCTTTACTGATCCATTCCTAAATCAATTAAATATTTCTCTAATCAGTTGCACATTTAATGAAAGAGGTGAGAATGGTATTGAGAGGTTAGACAGTAATGGAAAATCTGCAGTCCTCTTCACCTGTAAACTTGTAAACCTCTACAAATCTGTAAAACTCTTTCAAAAAACTATGTGAAAGAAAAAGGAAAAGATAGTGAAGAAGAATCTATGTTAATTTGTGAATGACTGCACACATTCCACTTGTGAGTGGGTATTGGTTAAGCCTAGAAAGAATATCAACCTAGCCTTGATGCTGGCCCATGTTTAGGAGGCTACTTTCAGGTGTATTACTTCGCTTTTTGTGTTTAACACTGGCTTTATGGAGGGCTTGATAAATTCCTTCTTTTAAGAAAGATTAACTTTCTTCATTAGAAGTGACACAATTCATGCTTATTGATAATACTTTAACTGTAGAATTTTGATATTTATATGATTGGGTTGCATACAAAGGAGACTTAATACAATCTAAATAAACAGCCAGATAATGTTTCTTTTCTATAGTAAGGTGCAGCTCGCTCTCATGAGCGGGCAAATGAATACACAAATGAAGGTTTTGTCTCTGTTGCACAGTGACTGTACAATAAATACTTCCCTGGAAACAGTAAGTGTCAACAGATGTATTTTCTATCAAATTATTGTGTCATTTTTATGGAAGATAGACCCTCCTTTAAGTTTCTATAAAAATTGTCACAGTGTATCTGCTTGCTTGCTTTCTTGCTGCTTTCCTGCTTTCTTGCTTTGCTTTATTATTTTATTATTTTTTTTTTTTAATACAACTACATTTGGGAAAGATGCAAGTGATGAGATATTAATAAAAGATTATGAGACTTCACTGTAACTGTGTAAGCTTAGAGCATGTTCTTTCTCTCTCTCTTCCTCTCTGTACACATACCACACACATACTTGTATATACAAAGATAAAGGCATTATAAATAGCAGATAAAAGCTAGATAAAAGTACATATAAACAGTGTCCTGGCGACAATTCCTAGAAGCACTGGTTGTATCTATATAGATATGCCATAAAACTGTGAGTCTGCTTTCAGATTTCAAGTGCACTAAATTTATGTCCACACTATATATCTTACTACCAAAAGGCTAGATGTTTTTCTGTTGATCACAACAATTTTGTGTCTAGTTAAAAAGTCCAGGGATACGCATAACCTATTAGGTCAAATTTGTCTCCAGCGTAAAGTGGCAAAAAAATTCCCAGGCTTATTAAATTTCATTACCTTTTGTAACCCCTTCAAGAAGAAGACAGAACAACTTCTTAACTAAGGTCGCATAAGGTACAACATTTCCTCCTCCTTGTTGTTACACCCATTATTTCTGTATTATATTCTTGGATATGATTGGTAATATCTAGATATGGGAGAGCATGTTGTCTTTCTAGCAGGCACTGGGAAAGATTATGAGGATGGGAAGCTCCAATTTTCCCTGGCCACTGTCAGCAGATGTATTTGCCAAGGAAACAAAAATGAATAATGACTTGCTATTACGTGTCTGAAGTTTGGACATGTGTCCAAAGAGAGAAGTTTCAGGAAAGGGATAGTTTTTGCATTGTTAAAACTGAGTAAAGTTGATGGGGACAAATGGCAAAACAATTTGTTTATTAAAAATTGGCTTCTAAATATTAGTTGTGTGCAAGCACATAATTGACTGGGAGATACTTCTGGTCTGGTCTGACTCTTGGCAACTTTTTACCTGCATATGGTATGATTAGCAAACCAGGACTGTGTGCCAGTATTCCTGGAGAGTTCAAAGTGAGCTTGAGGCTTTTGTGTTTGGACACAGATTGCACATAGGACTTCAGAACCGGTTAAGTTGTCTCTATACAACCTGCTGAAATGGATGAAGCCAATGAGGAACTCATTACATGGGTGCACTGGTAATAGTAATATGAAATGCCTTGCAAACCAGATTGTCTTCCTTTCTCCCTCTCCACCCAATCTTCATTCATCCCATTTCTGTTCTCAAAATCTACCAGCAAGATGTCATTCAGCCTGCTCTCACTTTTTTATTCAGACTTTATTATCCTGGGACTCATGTTGTTCGTAAAAGACCAATTATGTTAACTAAAACCCAAGCAATAAAAATATATTTGTTATTAAATGAAAATGTTATGAAAATGTTATTCTAATGCTCCTACATGTATCCGTATTTTTGGATGTTTCCTTAGGAAATGCACAGTGCTGCTTATTCAACAAAGTAGGGAAGTCATAACATTCTCCAATAAGACTGAAAGCATTGATGTCATATTTCAAAATGCTTTGCAGAAGTTGAACATGAGTATTTAATCATGACTGAAAAGCGGGTATGTATGTGGTAGAAGTAACTACTTGATTTAAGTTAGTAACGGTGGAGAATGAAATACGATGTATGATTTAACTAAATTTTCAGATGATTGGATTTATATTTACCTCCAATATTTATTCTTTTTTTTTTTTTAAGATCTTTTTTAATATACAATACTTTTTTTCTAATGAGATTCAGAAGTAGAAAAGATGTTCATGACCTTGGTACATTAGGAGCCAGCTCAAAACTTACTGAGTTTGGTAAGTTTTGGACCAGAGCTGCCAATAAAACAATGGGAAAAGACTGATGAATAAAGCTTATTCAGACTGAGGTGAGGAAATTCTGTTTTGACAATGAAAGATATTTTTCATGCCAAGATCTCTCACTTTTTTTCCACATATATATTTGCAACCAGAAGCAGAATAAAAGATGTTGATGCGCATTGCCAAGTATTGTCCATCTATCAAACACCATTGAAATGCAGGAATTCTAACACTGCTTTTACAGAGATGAAAGTGTAGGAATAGTATATTACAACACCGAAATGTTAATCTGAAGCTGTTTTCAAGATACCAACCTATGGGGCTGATATAGAATCAGGTCCACAGGGGAAATACAGAAGACTTGAAAAATAGATTACAAGTATTACTACTATTCTACAAGAAAAGATAAACAAAGTAATATTTTATAACTGTCTTCATGCCCTATCTTTGAACAACCACAATACACATATACCCAGCATATGGCTATGTTGTTACATCATTGTGTGATGCTTTACTTCTAGGAATAGCAAGCTGGAATGTCAGAAACCAGAATTTTCAATGCAGTCACATCAGCAGCAGAGTTACTCTTTCTCATTAACAGTATGTGTTCAGAGCAGTAGGTAATTTAACAGTCAAAGAATTGTGCAGGAACTGGTAGTACATTTAGCAATATTTGAACCATGTGAAGGAGAATTGTGTGAGACTGTTTTCTGAGATCAAGACCTAGTAAGTCCTAATTTGATGAGCAGTTTGAAGGAAAAAGAATTTTTAAAAAGCCTACCTCATAGCTAATTAAAAATAAATCTCTTTTACAAAAGCAGTACAGTAAACTGACATCATATCTTGATTTTTTTCTGTAAGTGACAGCAGTTTTGTGTGAATTGTTTGTATTTTTCATTATCTAAATAAAGACATACAAACAATTTTTTTTGCAAAAAAATGTTGTGAAGTTTTAACATATGTGTATATTTTGGTTGTTATCAGCATATTGTATTTCTTCCTAATTTGATATGTCAGTGGCTTATGTAGTTATAAAGCCAAATAAGTTATCACTAGTATTTATAGCATGAATATACATATTTAATACATGTATACATAAAATATAAAAAACCATAACTCTTTCAAGAAGTCTTTGCTGCCTTCCCAGCCTTCATTAAAAGAATGCATCATTCTTCTCATCAGTAAATTATTGTATTTCTAAATACAATGACCATGAAGCCAATGCATTACAAGTCATGAACTTGAAAATTAAATGCTCTTGCCCAAGAAGTTAAAAGATTGATATTAAATAATTTCAATGTTCTTTGATGGAATACCATTTCAAGTAGGGCGTAGTTCCACATAAAAAAAAACCCAAACGATGAACTAACCAACCAAAAAAAAGCAAAAGAAAAAAAAAGGAAATCCTACTTCCGTAAGTATAACATAATAAAAAAAAGCAGAACCGATTTCTGCTGTCTTCACATATGTTTGGTAAAATATGATTTTGTCAGAGATACCACTAATTTTAATGGGATCTCTGGTGGAGAGGAAGACTTCTCAATGTGAATCAGAATCATTATATGTTATTAGAAATTGTATTTTTGTTCCTGCAAATACATTTAAATAAACAGATAATGGTGAATGCTATTTAGCTAATGAGATTCCTTTATTATTTGTTTGGTGTTTTCTTGTTCCACAGATTTTGTGTACGAGGTTTATTTGTTAGGAGTACCAGAGAGCCTTGTACAGATTCAATTGGGGTTGCCCGTATGCACAGAAGGGCATGTGTTTGCATAAGGGCTGGACCAGCTTACATTCCGCTAACATTTTGAATCAGAATATGTGAGAACATTGCTTTTTCATTTTCTACAAAGATATTAAGACAAAGTTTCCTTATTCAGCAACATTAAAATTGAATGTCATGTTATACTCATGATATTATTGGACATCAAGTATTCTGGTAAACAGCTGGCATAATCCTGGATTGCACATCTGGTAGGTGTGGATGGAATTCATTAGAATAAGTCTTCCATAAATAACGTGCCAAAGCTTTGATATAACAAGTGCTTATGCCTGATGGCAGCCATTTACTGTTTGCCAGTTCAAATGTGCTTCCAGTGTTGGAATTCATCCACACTGGCACTTGAAATACTGAGAATGAGCTCACTACATTTTGGAGGTGAAAGTTGAAGTAGGGGAGCCGTATACTCAGCTGCTATGAACTGCAGCAGCTCCAGGGAAGCAAGCAGAAACACCTTACTTTGTAGCTGAAATTTTGGCCTGTATACTTCCACTATTAGCCTGCTTAGTACTATTTTAGGGCAATTAATCATGGGGCATATCATTCTAGAGAAATGTCCTTGAATAGAGATGTCGGCTTAGAGAAAAGTCTAAAACAAGAGGGGAAGGACTCACTTGTTATCACAGAACAATATAAGATAGATCTGGAAAGAACCCTGAGGAGTCACCAACGCTACCTTTCTGCTCCACATGTATTTCTCCCATTCCCAATGGATGCTTCGCTAATCTGTTCATTAATCATTTATCATTAATCTCAGCCCAATATCATCATCAGAAAGTAGTATACATAGCGCCGCTGTGTCTCTTCCCCCAGATGCAGGGAAACATCAGACATTTTCCCTCTTAATATGACATGTAAGCAAATGATTATCATTCTTACTGTTTGCAGATGCAACAGAAGTGTTCAGCTGAAGTGCTGACAAGAGGTTGGAATATTTAAATCTGACCATGAGGCTAGTGAAAGAGGACCACTGAATAACAATTCAGATATTTTTATTTGTGATTCAGAAGACAGCTTCATCTAAAAACTAATCAAAAGGAAACATCATTCCCTCCAGACATTTCATTATAATGTATTCTTATTATTTGTATTTTTTTAAAACGTGCTGCCTTTTCTGTAAAAAACCTGTTCTTTCATGCTGCCACATATATAAAAATTGGTTTCCAAGTACTATTAAATCTCTCTTATATTTACCCTGGCAATAACAAAAGGCTTATAGAATTCAGTACTTGGCTCTCAGTATGGGCATGTTAAAGAAAAAGAAGCTGAACTGAAATGTGTAACAAATACAGAAAAGGTACTTACTTAATATCCCTGGGTAATATTTTCAGAGGCATGTAGGTTGTTTAGTAATGTAAACCAAGAGATTTAGGTTCATAGGTGATTTGGGCACATCCAAAAAATTAATTTCACAGAAAAATCTCCGGAGAATTATTTTGCTCCTCAAATGAAATACTTAAATTAGATTTTAGCTGAATTATAATAAATGATCAAGACCTTACCCAACTGATTGCTCTTCCTAAATAGATTGCGCATTATCTATTTCTCTGCAGAGTAATTTCTTTTTATGCCTTTATGCCCTATTGAGCCACAGCTGATCAGAACATCTTTACCTGTGTAAGTGAAAGGTAAAGCATTAAAATGTCACCCTTCATTACACCTTAAAAATAGATACAAGTAGCTCAATTTATTTTCTTCTTGTTGTTGTAATTTTGTTATTGATAAGCATTCTGTATGCATTTTATTCTTAAATTTCTCACTTTTGTATTACAGTCTTTATCGGGATGACCTGGGACCGGAACTGATGTAAAAAGCACACATTCATTTAGCAAGATGAGAGTAGCAAAAAGCGTGTTCATGAACACAGAATGATTTTTACTTATTGGCAATAATTGCTTCTTAGTAAAATTGGCAAGAATAATGAATCTAATGCTCCAAGAATTTTACTGTGACATCAGAAAATTAATAGAGGAGCACAGGAAAAAAAATGCCTGACCTAGAAAATAGGTGAAAGCCGGAGCTGTGTGGGATAGTAAGCATATAATAAGAGTTATCTATAACCCAAAATTGAGAGAACAGGGCAATGTTTGTGTCTTGACTTGTATCATCAGTTATTAACTGCCCTTAAAAGCATTTGGACTTCTTGTCACAGCGACAAGCTTCCTTGTTATTATCTCTCCTGCTGACTCTATAGGAGGGCAATAGAGAGGAGAGAAAAAGGTAAAGCATTTTTGAATTAGAGGTACTAACTTCTCAGTCTCCCTCCATTTAAAACTCAGGAGAAAAGGAGATGCTGTTCTGGTTCTTACAGTAGTAGTGGTTTCAGTCTCAGAGAGGCAGTGTGGAATCACAGGTTTACATTTGTGCTTGCCATCGTATCACTACTCTCTAGTTCTTTTTAATTCAATAAATGTTTGAATTTACAGTTATTCATAGTTACCCTCTAATACTTTACTGTTATTTAAACCTACACGGTTCAAAAATAAGAAAGATGCTTACAGAACTGCTGCTTAAGATTATTAAAAACGTTTGACATCAGCCTGAGGTTAGTGCCTATGATATCAATAGCACAGCTTCAACCGATTTCGAACAAACCATGGTTAGGCCAATGCCACAATGTACTTTAGAAAATCCTGGTCACCGTATTTTGGCTTCATCTGTTTGAATCCTCTGCGCGGGGACTATGCTTACAAACAGTGGAAGTTTGGCAAACCTCATGATGTGGCAAGTCAGCTGTAGCTCAAACTGTGATCTGATGTTGAATGTACATCTATACTGGAAGACTGATGCAATCATGAGGAAAGCAAGCATCTAGCATTTCACAAAATAAAAAAACCCAACCTTGCTTGTTTTATGACTATCTTTATTGTTATGGACAAGAATTGTCTCTAGATTGCAGATAGAAAGATATTATATGTCAGCAAAGAGTTGCAGGATTTTCTGAATTTGTTTTTTGTTTGGGGAAATCAAACCTCAGTTTTATTCTATTACATGGACTGAAATACAGCATATATACATATTTTTTTTAAAAAGAAAAAGAAGTTCACCTAGTTCAAGAAAATGCTTATAATAAAATAAAAAATAGAACAACTTCTAGATACAGATCTAGATCTGTTTTTTTTTTCTTGAATGCATATATAAGAGAATAAAAGATTAATAAAGATTAGGCCAGAGGGAACGTGGGATCATCTAGCCGTACTCATTTATTATAGGACATTAAGTTTCACCCTTTACTCCTGTACTGAAGGCAGCAGTCCTTGTTTGACTAAACCATGCCTTGTATTTAGTAAAATCATAGCTTCTAAAAAGGCATCCTTTCTTGATTTAAAGATGCTGAGAGACAGAGAATTCATTTCTCTGCTGGGTTGTTCTATTCATTAGTTATGGCCACTTGTTTTTAAAAAATGCTTTATTCCTAATTTGAATTTTTCTGTATTTTTCTTGTATCCATAAATCTTGTTATGGCTTTTTTTACTAGATTTTAAAATCCTCAATACTCTGTGTTTTCCATCTATGATGATATCTGTAAGTTAAAAAAGCAATTTAAAAAAAAGGTCAACACACGAAACTCTTCACATTTCTCACTGTAAGACATTTTCTCTAGACTGCAAATAATTTCTATGGATTTAGTTACCTAATCTCCAACTCTTAACTTCTTTTCAAAGTTGTGAATACCAGAATTGCACATACAGTTTTCTAATATCAGCCTTACCAAAGTTGCATATGGCTATAATCCTTTAGAGAGTTGCATTTTCTATTTTCTGTCTTTTTTTATATCTGTAAAAAAGAAAAGAAACCAAACCCTAAAAAATATTTGCCCATTCACCAGTTTACTGTTTAGGCATTAGACAACATAAAACTTGAACCCTTAAGAAACATTCCTAAGCGGGTAGGGGGAAAACATCAAAATAGTCACAAAAGTCTGCCTCAGTTGCCAGAAATCTGTTTAGAAGCATAAATTAATTCCTGCAGATTTTGTGAGGCAGAGCAAGTCCTTTAAAGAGAAGCGATGCTCCTGAGCAAATGGCTGCCACAGCTGCGTTGTTCAGGTACGCCTGCCCCCCTGGGTTTGCACGAGCTACCAGAAGAAGGCAGAGACAAATCATTCAGGTTAAGTTTCGTACTTCTCTCTAATATGTAGCTTCCTTGTCAGGCAGGAGAGGCCAAAGATAAAAAAAGGGAACTCAGCCTTGACTGGAATTGAGTATGTATTTTTCTTGGAATTATTTAAGCAACACAGTTATATTTTAGATGTTTTTCAGTGTATGTAAAATGTGAGAAGAGGGTGCATAATCCAAGTTTCCATCACTGAAGGTGTTGGACCAAAACATTGGCGTTTATTCCTATGTCAAAGGAAATATTTTCGTTTGAAACTCTGATAGAGATGCTGAAACCTGCCTGAAAGGACAATTTCAGGGAATTAGCAGTAGAGTCTTTTTTATAAAATTATTAATTTCTTCTCAGTCCTGGTATTGCTGCAATCAAGGTAGATAGCTGCACCTCTGTAGCAAATAGTTTGGGCTTTTACTAGCCCTGACCAGATTTTATCAGGTGACAGAGAAGCTTTTTGTCTTGTTTTAAAATTCTGTAATGACTGAGTCCATTTAATTAACTGGAGGAAAGAAGCAACCCTCAAACTCCTTTCTCCCTCTCAAGTCCTGTTACAAGTCACATCTCTATAGTGAGACACTAATGACATCATTCACAGCCATAAGCCTCCTGCAATAAAACTGACACATAATTTCAGTGTGGCAAAGTGTAGCATCTCTCTTCTTATTAACATCAGCTCTGTTTCTTGTTTCATCACATGAAAAATATCTCCCTTGTCAAAGAACTGCTGTAAGACTTGCAAATAACTGACTTCAAACTGAGAGAAGCTTAGCACAGCTATTAGTGGAAGGCTCCCTTTCGACTCGCTTGGTAAACCTGCTTTCTACACACCCCCAGGGTTCTGGTTCAAGGACTGGCTGAATGCACACACAGCAAGTTCAGTTACCAGATTTAATCTGTCAGATGCAAACAGCTGTCATATCCATCTGTGGGACATGCTGAAAGGGTGGAGAGATCAAAACCTGAATTCCCTGTGAGTTTCCAGGATTAACAGTCCCTGAAGTACCAGAGATCTAAATGAACAAATCTAAGTGAGCACAGGGTGAATCCAGGTAATTTGGCAGGTCTGAGACAGGCGTATGGCAGGAAATATTGCAGGCCAGGAATAACATTTATGCTTTCTTTCAAAAGTGATTGTGAAAAATGTTCATTTTCCCCTTGTGCTCTCTGTTCACCTTTAGCAACTGGCCAGACATTTTCTCGGTGTTGCTGCTGCTGCCCCATCCATAGGAATGCTCCTTGGCAGCATTCCTTTGACCATCTCTGACATTTTTGTCATAGAGAATACCCAGTCCCTCCCTTCTGTGCCTAAGCTAATTCATGCAGCACGGTTAAGACTGAGATTTATCCTCTGCCTCATTTCCCTCACATCTGACTGCTGAGCTTTCAACCTATCTTGTCAATATCTCAACTTGACTGCATGACTGAATTGCTACCTTACAATTTTTACTGTGGGGAAGAAGGTATACATTGACATTCATTCAGAATTTGCATTCAGATGGACAAACGTTTGTTTAATTTTCATGAGTTCAGATATGGCTGATTTAGTGCAGAATGTTTAAAAAGGTGAATCTTGGAGCATCTTTTTTTAATTTCTTTTAAGTTGCTGAAGACCTCAGTTCTGCAATGAAGTCATAATATGCATATAGAGAGAGTTCCCAACAACTATAGAGACAATTCTAGTTAAATTTATGTTTTGGAGAGAAGGATCAATGCAGTGTGTTTGTACAGCTGAGTTGCAGTTTCTCTGCAATGACTGAAGACATTTCAAATAGTGTCAATGCAAAAAGGGGAAAAAATACATGTAACCTGTCTTGTTTGAGATAACTGCCATATACTCTCATGCAAAGGAAAAAGAAAAAGAAAGAATTTACTTCATGTCTGAAAACAAATTATTTTAAAGAGGTAACAGAGATCACATTTGGAAAAGTAACCCTTTTTTAATAGGCACATGCAAGACACTAGACATCACACTATGAATACAACCCAAATCATATCAGTATTTGCGAACACATGCAACAAGCTTGAATTTAACTGCAGGCCAAGAAGTTAAAAAAAAAATAAAAATGTTTAAGCAAGGTCAAATGCTTCAACAGAGAAACTTCTAATAAATCAAAGCCATAATCTTCAAGTGTGCTGTTAGTTATTTGCAATCTTAATCAGTCTTTTTTTTAAAAAACTTTTGAAAGTTTTGAGCAATTGCACAAAATAAGGGCTGTGATGAGCAGCTCCCCAGAGTCTTGAGGTTTGTTCAGAAAGTCCTTCAAAACTTGCAATCTAATTAAATCTCCTAAGGAAGCAGCAATCTTCAGTGGGTAGTCATCGGAATATCAGTCACAAAAGCAAGGGTAATATGTTATAAGCATAATCAAGTTAGCTTTAAACAGGGTAGTGCAGGCACCTCTAATAGTTTAACCACAGCAATAAAGAAGCTATTGTGAGCTTACAGCCATGATTTATTGGCAGTTATGAAGCCCACAATCATCTTTGTGTTGATGTGGCTTCTAATGCTTTAACCAGTTTTAAACTAGCCAGTGAATGTGGGCTTGATCCTACTGTGGCTAACATTTCAGACTTAGTCCTGAATTGCTCTCTTAGGTCTACTGTTCAGACGTGAGAAAAAATTGCTTTTCTCTATGTGTCAGTTTTGTCATTTGTAGACTAGGAACAATAATATTACTTGTAAAATTGCTTGAAAGGCTATGGATATAAACTAGGATATAATATTCTTAGAATGACTGAGGGGAAAATAAGGTTTTGTAGCATGGGGAGTAAACACAATTGGGTCTGGCCTATGTTCTGTGCATAAATTTCAACCAGTGACTGGTTAGTATCCTATCTACTCTGCCTTCTTGCTTTAACTAGGCCGTGTTGAGAATAGCGTAAGGTGCTCTGTAAGCATTCAAGGCATTTTAGGCAATTTAATTTCTCCAGTGTATAGCAGGTTCCTGATGCATAAAGCAATCCCATCTAAGCCAAAAGATATTAACTGTGATTATGAAAAACCTGTATAACTAAAATGAGTTCTGAATCAGTCCTGTAAAACCACATGTTAACAAAACATTAGGTCATAGATACCCTGTACTTTGTGTACATATATGTTACAGATTTGAAAAGGAGTCACAAAAGGCAAATGCAACACTTGTCAAGCAAGAATCTTACTCATTTTCATTGGCTTGATATCCAAGATTTCCTTCTCTTCTCTCATCTACCCTCAACCAACATAAACAAAAGGACAGACTAATATTTATGTTCCTCAGCACTCAAACAGACCAAACAAAACCCCCCAACCACCCCTGTGCAGACATTTTATAGAGCACAGCAGATGTCCAAAAGAGCTGACAAGACAGGAAAATGTTAACGCTAACGCAGGAACAAGTGGAGTAGAATTTTGCTGGTCACAGGCTGCTCAGCAAGCAAGTTCAGGGAGTTAACAGCAAAACTGCTGCATATATTTAAACTTTGTGCTGTGGGTCATGTAAACATTCCTTTCATGGAAACTGTGCTGGGAATGTAGAAACTCTCTGACCCTGCTGTGTCTTCCCTATAAGGTTTATCATAATGCTGTGACATAACTACATACTGTATCTGTCAAAAAGATGGCATCTTGCTGTTTAAGAAAACCAAGCTCGAGTTTATCAGTGGAATCTGGAGAAAAGCAATAATGCAGTCCTGTGCCGTTGGAAACATTTCCATTGGTCTTGACATTTTTTAGAACAAATTGTGATTTGAAAGTGATTGTAAACTGTAAGACTGTAATGGTTCTTTTCTAATAGTAATAAAGGCAGGTATGGAATTCAATAGACATACATGGTCTTGAGGAATTTAAATCTTAATTAAACTTCTCAGACGGAGTACTAGTGCTTCTGCAGATAATCAGGAAAAGAAATGGTAACATTTAATTGTATGTATCGTTTCTTTGCCTTTTTTCTTATTTTTCAGAGGCAGAGAAGCTGGAGATTACACTACAGCATTCTAGTCATTTCACTGCAGTCCTAAAGCAATATGTCATTGTCAGACACTTTATCTGTCACTTGCACTCTTGCCCACAGACAGCAGTAGCCTTCTGGGATATTTCATGGTGACTTTTTTTTTCCCCTCCAGGCTGCAGCAGGTGTGAAGTCATCACAACTCTGTTAGCTCCACTGTGGCAATGAAAGCACATTATTATAATAGATTTGGATGTCTACTCAATACTAGGGAAGCGACTTGCTCCAGGACTTGCCCTTTCTCTATGTAAGGCCACACTTTCCTGCCAGCTCTTTTTCAGAAGAGGCCTCAAAAATGAAGACATCAAACACTCAGCTGGAATCCAACTGCATTCCACCCTGCCATCCTCACAGACCGGACCTGAAAAGCCCATCTTCTCTTATTTCAGTCTTGACAAAAGCAGGACAATGGGTGGCTATTGGTAAAGTCTTTTTTTTGCAGTTAAGAGCCATAAGCATTATCCCAGGAATCTCCATTCACATGAAGATAATGCACAGTCACTCTCTCCTTGTTTAGACTACAGCTCAGCCTATCTCAGACCACCTCTTATTTTCTTTCTTGCTTTTTAATCCTTGGCTTTACCTACTGAGCTATCCAACAACTGAACAAACTAAATAGGAAAATAATTGTGGTAAGTCTAAGTGCATCGAAGCCTTAGACAAAGATGCTTTGCCTTTTCCCCCTCAGCTCCTAAGCTATATTGGTGGGAAGGAACTTCCAAACAGACATATTTAAGACTGCTGAATGAGCTTCTGGAGCCTGGAAGGGGTCAATGTATTCTGTAGAGAATCATCTATCCTTCAGGAGTAAATGGAGTTGATCACAAATCTTCTTAGCACTCAGCTTCTTAATGGGCTTTTTGCGCACTAGTCTGCATTTACACATGAGGTTATCGCTATTAAAAAAAATACTTGTGTGTTGTTTAATATTTTCAGCTCCTGGTCGTTTTTGTTTTGCTTTTTTTTTTGTTGTTTTGTTTTGTTTTGTTTTAATAAGAGTGAAGAATATGTTAGGAGGTTCAGAAATAAACTTTTCTGTTGCTGAGGCCCTCTCTGAAAAGATGACAGGGAAGGCATGGTTACATCTAAAGAAATATTGCTTGAAGAAAAGTTTTCTTCTTTAGCAAAGATATAAACTACCTGGAGTGTACATGAAAGAGAATACTTTTTTAGATACATCTTCACATCTTTAAACTAAACAAATATCTCAGCTAGTACTGTTTTCCTTCACTGGTTCTTCTGCTCCTTCTAGCCTCTATCCTGTCACCAATAACAGCAATAAACAAGTACTGAAAGGCTTGAAGTTTCATTTCCTATAACACTTTGGATCATATTCCAAGGAATAAACCCTGAAGGGGTTTGTTTCCTTCCTCTGCTCCATTGTCTATGTTTATATGTCTTATACCACTGCTTTGACAGGCTTCTGTTTGCCTGTCACCTGGATTTGACTAAGTCACCTGAAATGATCCTAGGACCTACCAACTTTCCAAAGGCATCCACAGGGTTCAGTAGTTGTTGAAACAATTAACTTTCTGAAAGGTTACCCAATGCCCTCTGTGATCCTAACTCCACCAAGTTGCCAGTCTTATCCAGGGAAATATTCTCCTGTATCCTTACACATGGCTATATACAAATGCACTTACCTGATACGCTTGGTTCAGATCCCTGTGCAGTGCAGACAGATCATTAGAGCTGTTGTATCTTACTCAGGCAACTACGCAGACTTAGTACAATATCTGAGAAACTTCTATAAGTTCACTAAGTTAGAAATCACCTTTGTTTTGCCGTCTGCCTCTCAAAAACCAAATTATGTGGGAACATTTTTCCCATATATTAAGTGTATTATCACTATACGTATTTACATTAAGACAGAGAATGTTGAAGAAGTGGGTTTTCTTTCCCATGGGAAGTTGTCCTAGTAAACTAATTTTGAAAAATAATTACAGTCATTAACATGATCAGCTCTGTTAAAGTTGTGTCTCTCTAGGACAGGAGAGTTTTCTCTTTGGAGATTTTTGTCTGGACATGAGGATTAGAGTTGTCAACAGTGATGTGACTCTTGAAGAACAGCTACCCTGGATACAGACCATTTAACGTTTTAAAGGTAGGAATTGAGAGCAAGATCCGAAACAAGATTTAGATCTCTAAGTCTGTAAAACCAACACTTATCCTGTTCAGGGAGCATATTTTCACCTCACAAATTGCTTAGGCACTTAAGATTCTGCTAGAAATAAGGCCCCGAAGCATTTGCCTCTTATCTGATGTGAGTATCTAGGTGCTTACCAGCTGCTTAAGCTGCCCGAGATCTACAAGCTCTTCAGCCTTGTGTCCAACACACTGCCTGGACTAATGCACTCCAGCAGTACAAAACGCAGCAGCCATGGTCAAATTCACCAGAAGGAGAAGTCCAGAGGAGGAAGCCTGATGTCAGCGTAGGAGCTCTGTGTATCTGTCTAGCTCCTGGTGTGTTCCTCCGGGAAGGAGGAATAGAACAATTCCCTTCTTGGCACATGGGGTTACAAATTCTCAACTTTCACATTCAAAACAGTGCAAAAATGACATTAAAAATAGTTACCGATATCCAATTTTATAGACATTCCAAGCCCAGTTGGTGTTTGACAGCTGTTTCACTTAAGGTTAAACCTAGTCCAGATGTGCTCTCTGTTAGGGCCTCATGGGGGCTGGGGTCTCCCCAGGGGATATCAGCCAGGACCTGTCCCGCCACCCTAGCCAGGAGCAGGGCAGCTGGGGACACTGGAGCGGCCACAGCTGTGGTCACTGGGCACCTCCTTGGGGATGGGTATGAGCTGAGGCCAGGCTGGGACGTGGGCCTGAAGATGGGGCCAACTCAACAGGACCCATGGCTGGGCAGGGCAGGGTTGTGGGGAGCTGGAGATGGGCCCTGCTGTGGCATTGCTGGGGCAGGGGCTGATGGCCAAGATTTGACGAAATGGGGTCCTGGGCCATGGGCAGGGTCAGGGGAGCCCTTGAGAAGGACTGGGCAGGAATAGTAGGTCCCATTAGAGCCCTTGCCTTGTGATATCTTCAGCATAATGCATGCACAGGTAAGACATGGCTTTTTAGGCTCAGATTTCTTTGGTGAAGGAGTGTTTCTGACAAATCTGAGCGTTTTCCCATCTCTGAAGTGGAAGTCTTGATTGTGGGGCTGTAGAGCTCTGTCCTTCTCCCTGTCTCCCGTGACCCTTTCTTCCTTGGCTAGAGACCTTTAGCAGGCAGTGCACGGGGTACGGTGAGCTAGGTAACGTATGCTAACTCATCCTTCTGCAGCCGGTTGCACATCCTTGGGCCAAGTAGCGAGTAGTATTTCAACTCTCTGCTTCTACAGCAGGTTTTCTATAAGTTTTCTCTATACTCACCTGTCAGGCAGTAGTTGTTGCTCAAATATTCCCTTATTTTCTAATACTATTTTTCCATAAAAAGCAAGTGTTAGTCAACTTTACTCAGTGGCATGACTTAAGCATCTAAGCTGAGAAGGGTTCTGTATTTTCAGAAGGGATTTTAGATTTCCCATAGATGTCTTACTGAAGGCTAGAGCTACAGAACAGTCCAGCAAAGAGAGGGTTATAGACATGGTCTTATTGCCTCACCTGGTCATTTCTCTGCTTGATGTATCATCAGCTGTACATTTCATTCTTAGTTACCCAGCAACAATCCTACAATATACAGGCAGTTTGAGAGCCTAACTTGGTGCTAAGAATTTGAGACATTTAACTGTTAGGTGTCATGACTCTCAGCACTGTCCAAGTATCTTTTTAAGCTGTCAATATTCAGACCTGACAACAGACGGGATATGTTTTACTTTTTGTGTACCTGTTCTTCCATTTTTTTATTATAATAATATGTTTACTGTTGACAGACAACAACAAAAGAAAACGCATGATACTACTTTCTTAGAATAGGTAAATTAAATTTATATTTTGAATTAGTCTGGGACAAGTAAAATCCTCTCAAATTTATAAAATCAAGAGAAAGGAAAAGAATTTCTCTGATATCACTATATCAGAGAATATACAATACCTATATCACTAGGAACAATTAAGAAAATAGAGAGGGAAAACATAATTGAATATACAGCACTCAAAACTGCTAGCTTCCATTCTAAGTGTCCGTGAAATGGTTTATCATCTTAATATCCTGACTACAATAGCTGTGGCTTATGTCACTAAACCAAATACTCACCAGATTAACATTTACAGCAGTTTTAATGCTGTTGTTAGAAAGTAAAAACAAAAAAAAAGCCTGCAGCCTTGGTTGAATATTGCAAAATAATTTTCATTGATGTCTAAATATCTGCAATTTCTCCCTTTCATTTGGTACTTTTTCTTCTTTGCAGTATGTTAGCTATGGTAATTAGTAGACTCTTTAGGTGATCTGATTTTATCAGATTTATATCAGAAACATGACATATAAACAATGTAGTCAGCAAAACTGTAAGCTACCAAATATTTCCAATTGAGTTAATTTGTGCTGGTTAAAGTTGATTAATTTTTAAAATGTCAGTAATCTGTAAAAAAAAAAAGTGAAGAGAAAACACATGAGAAAAACTTGATAACTGTCTCATGATCTTCTCTCTCTTTTCTTTCTTCAGGTATACAAAAGATGAGAATTCTTCGAGCACTTTGAAACAGGAAGTCAAGTTTGAATTAACTGCAACCTATATTAGACTTTTGTGAACAATGGAAATAATCAATTAAATATTTTGTTTAATTTATAAAATTTAGCATAAGAAATATCTGAGAAGCCAAGTTATAAAAGATCCATGACTAAATAACTTCAGAAATTATGTGTGTTACTTACTAAAGGGTGTTTGTGATTCTACTCTGTCTCTCAGCAGAGTCACAAGGAAATTAATTTAAGATCTTCCTCCATAATGATATACCAAAGACATTGTGAGCAGACACGCTGTTCCTTTCCACCTTAGTTCCTTGAGCTGGAATGACTTGGGATTTATTTCTTCTGGTGGCATAAACCAGACAGGTAGATAAGGGTAAAAACCCACTACTTCTTGCAACATCCCTGAACAATAGAAAGCTATATTACTTCAACTAAAAATACTTTTCCTCCTTCAACATAATCTGGAAATGGTGGAATGTTTTATAGCATTGTATTCTCTTTACAGAGAAGGCAATCATCTGTTTCAGCAATGCATATTCAAACCCTAGCAGCAGCTGAAATTAAAGAGCTGCATATCACAGTACTCTTGTACAATATTTTTATAAAATGGAATATTCAGGAATGTTCCTGTCCATGTCTTTATAGTATATCTTTTCATCCTTACTGTTATTCATTTATCTACTTTCTTTTTCTGTTTATAGTTCTTCCTTCCTTCTTTCTTTTTCTTTTTTTTTTTTCTTTTTTTGGGGGTGATATTAGTTCTTAGACTATTTTTTATGGGTTAAAGGCATAAGAGACATTTGCAAAAGTCATATTGATATTTACTGTTCTACAATGTCATAAATATTGAAAATATGGAAAGTAAAATTTCAAAGCAATGAAGTAGTTGAAATATTTTAATTTTTCAAATAAAAGACAAGCTGCTTTTTTTTTTTTTAATATAACCTATTACTTTGGATACCACTACATTGAAAAACAAGTTAATTTTAATTTTAGTGAAATTGCATGAACATTACAAAATTTTGACGTTAACGTCTTCTTAACTTTTAATACTTTTAATGATCTTTTCACTTCACTTGAATAATGACTGACATCTGGATCTCAAAGCCATCAAGCATAATAATCTAGCAAATGTATCAGGCAAGAAACCGAAAGCTTCATTAAAGCTTAATTAACCTGCATGTCTACAGAAGTGCTATGGACATTTTCAAAGACTCTAATGGGTATGATTCTGTCATAGGCAAAGAACCATTCTCAGCGTTCAGGTTGGTCTAGGCCACCTTTTCCAATTTCCATCTTGCCCTCCTTCAGATCAGTGGCTTCTAGGGTATGCATAATTATCTGTTTAATTCAGTTAAGTCAAATAACAGTGGCAGGATGACTGAATTACTTTCATTTGCATATGTAAAGGAAGCAACTATGTACTTTTTTTTTACAGAAAGCTTTCTTAATACCTTTGTGCTTTTAGTAGGTGTTCACATGTCCCCATCATGTTAATCTGTGAAGACTTTATTAAAGTGACACATCTTTAAAGAATCCCTTTGTCTGAAGGTAATTATTTCTTTGTAGTTATGGCTATTAAAATCACAGTTATACCTATATCTACAGGTAAAATGAAATACATTGTAGAAAAAAATGATAATTTTTGAATCAAGCATCTTAGGAAAAAATACAATTTTGCTAGCAACAAATTACATTAATAACAGAATATTAATAGCAATCCATTTAAAAAGTTTACTTTTAGTTTGTTTGCAATGGATTAGAAATTCATTTCCTCATAGTCTTTTTTTTTTTTTTTAATGAAAAACCTGGGTTAATTTAAGAAAAGGAATAAATTTTAACAACATTAGTGCTCAGAGTCCTAAAGTACCCATGAGAAATATATACTTGTTTAAGCAGTCAGAATTAAAATTGTGTGAAAAATTAAAAGTAGCCCTTCTTCTATTCATTACCATCCCTCTTGGAAATGCAAATGCGATATTTTCAGCACCAGAAGATCTGTTTCAAATCCACATTACTGTGTACTGTTAACGTTTGTATAGGAATTTTAAAAAAAGTTAAAAATAACACCCTTCAAGTCATTCCTTGAATGCCACACTGGGAAGAACATAGTTTACTTCAGCATGGGACAACTTTTGCAGATAGCTCTGGTAGTACACTTTATATGTAGCTCTTCACTGTTTAATTATTTGCAAAAACATGTGCTACAATTTGCAAAACTTTGCCATTTTCATAACATTTCTTGAAGCTCAGCCATCCTGTGATAGCAAAGCTGTCAGGAGGCCAGAGGTGGCTGTAGCTCACTGTTCCTGACAATTATTTGTGTAACACACAGAAATCAATTGAGTATGCAGAATTATCCGCTTCATATAAATTTAAATTTAAATATAATTTTATATTTAAATTTATATTTTCACCTTTAAACATCTGGCTTTGAAACAACAAAGAGAATGAGATACAACTGTATTTTTCCGGTGGTATTTGCCATCTGAATATTTGTGGAAGCTCAGCTCTTAAATGTTAGAAGGTATTTAAAAAAAAAAAATTTTTTAGAAAACATGGATCAAATACTTCCCAAAGCTATTCCAGTGTCTTCCAAAATAATTCTGCTGTTATGAGTAGAATAATCTGTTTGAAATTCTGTTTTAACAGACAACAAAATGACCTCAGATGTTTAGCAATAAAGCCTTTCAGACTGTGCCTCCTCATGTAACATATCTCCTATCCAAGATACATTTATGTATCTCTAGTACTCACTTTCTTTAGATTGATTTAGAAAGAAAACAAACATAAAACCTAGGATAAGTCTTCCTGACCTGAACTCCCTTCCTCACTTTATAGTTCCCAGTAACATGGAAATGACCACTTTGCAAAAGTTCAGCAAACCAGTTACTGATTGAAAGTCCTTTATACTCTTTCATCAGCTGGTATCACCAGGCATCTCTAATATTTTTTCCCAATGTTACCTCAAGGTCATCAAGGTCTCACTCTTTCAGTCTGCATTTCTTGTTGTTCTAAACTGACAATATCAGAAGTTCTGAATTAGTTAATGTCACGCAAATGGTATTTATGTTAATTTTACATGCATGCACACACACATAGATAATAACTAGGCAGCCGGTTTGCTGGTATGCATCACTGCTTATCATGCTGATTATAATCATCTCATTGCTACCTTATTCTTCCTCCATCTGTTTGTTGCATCCATCTGTTGTCTATCGTCTTATAATGAGATTGCAAGTTCTTTGCAGTGGGGAGAATTTCCTTGTTATTTGTTTGCATGCAGTCAGGAAGAATGGTTTGCTGCTATTCAAGATGTTATTGTGGTTTGGACGATGGTAATAAGAACGACTTAAATAACTTTTTTTTTTCCTCTCAGAACAGTTTGTAGGAAAGATTCATAGACAGCCATTTTAACATATTGGTGTGGTAACATGACTAATGGTGAATTGGTTTTAGGAAAGATTTCTTTGAAAAATGGCTCTTTTTAAATAGTTTTCCTGTTTTTTCAAGTTCATGGACTTTCTAGGAAAAAAGGAAATTTAGCATGCAAATGAATAGTTTGAAATTCTTTTACTTCAGTCTGTGCAACAGATGTCTACTCAGACGATGCAAGATTTCATTTTTTTCCCTATTGTGATAACTGTGTTAAAGCAAAAGTAAAAAACATTATTATATTGGTTAAACCCAATTTTCCCAATTAGAATGTTCTTTTTTATTATTATTATTTTATCCCTTTAAGCTGACCTGTAATGAAAAAGTGGGGTTTGACTTAAGGACATCTTAGGGTAAAAAAAAAATCTGATCTCCTTGGAAATTTTTATTTCTTCATTTATTTGCTTTCAGCTCATGTTTTTAACTGGAAATGTGGAGGTTGCTGCAACGAAGTGAAACTTAGATCAACTGGACCATTATTTTCTGCCACTTCCCAAATTCTCTGCCCTTACCCTGCCTCAAGTGCAGAATGTAGTGAGTGAGAATCAAGCCAGACAGAATTATATATTGCCCTGAAAACACCTCTGAAGCATGGAAAGGACAGGTAACTTACAATTTCCATGTAACTACTTGCATTGGCCCAGACATAATTCCCATCTGCTCTGCTGTCAGTCTCAAACTAACATGTAGGCTATTTCCCCTTTAAAATTTCTTTTCCCACTCCAAGTGCTATATGATTAAAAAACAACAGTATGTAAATGCCAGCAAGACTACATCTTAACATGTAAGAGCACACAGCAAATTTAAACCTTGTATGTTATAAAGTGACAAGGACTTTTAAACTTTTAAACAGCTTTATGAATAAGCTGTTACAGGCTTCACAAACTTTTCATTATGTTTTAGGATTAATTGTTCACTAGGAAAAGGCCATTTTTCTCATGTTAAAGTAGGTGCCTACTGCTGTTACTGATGAATTTTATAAGGAATTTCAAAATCCTTTATAATTAGTTGATAAGAACCTATTAACTGCCATTCACATCATATTCATTAGCTCATGAAATAAAAACTGACTTTTTACTTCTTATCTATTATGATTTATTTAAGAGATCATGAGTTCATCTTAAAAAATATTAAATGAAAACGATCCCTTTAAGCCAAAATTACAGATGTTATACCTGATCTTTTTTTCTTTAGAAACTAAAATTTGTCTTGCAGATGTAGATAGACAGATGGATAGATAGATAGATGGATAATTAGATGCATAGATGAGTAGATATGGATTTTCCAGACTTCTTTGCTGTTACATAGATCTGAACGTGTCTGTAATATATTGATCTCTGAAAATGCCCGCTATGTTATATGTTATTGTCTTACTACAGAAACCAGGAGTAATCGCAAAATGTGTGCAATGTGACAAATTCTCCATGGATGTAGTGTCTATACTGAGGACCTAATTCTTCCAAGAGAATGGGCTTTGAACATCGCCTTTTCACATAGCTGTTGCATTGACCCAGCCTGTACAGCTAAACCAACGACAAGAAATTCAACCTGTGGTTGGGGAGCCTCTGGAGTCCACACGGGGAGTGTGCGAGACAGAGATGTGTGTGTGTGCGTGCGTGTGTGTCTGCAAGCTGCGCATGGGTGATATAGCTCCTCAGAAAGAGGAAGACAGGAGGTGATGGGGGGCAAGAAAGCCATTCTTAGCTGCCCCATCAGGAATAATTAATTATACTACTTACCAAAAAAATCTGTTGCAGCATGGCCTCAGTGTTGACAATAAGCCTGTGATCTGCAGATCACAAGTGAGGGAGTTCCCTCACTTGTGCTGGGCAAGGGTAGGGAGAGGTCAGTCAAGCTGTCCATATCTGCATGAGTAACACTTGTTAGGCATAATATTGGCCTGTTCTAAGTTAAAGGGAGATTGTCGACATGAAAGACTGATCAAACTGCCTTTTTTCTTTAATGAAAGTACATTTAGGCTATATTCATAGGATTGGGGAATCAGAGAATCCTTATGGTTGGAAGAGACTTCAAAGATCATCAAGTCCAACTGTCTACCCAATGCCACCATGCCTGCTAAACCCACTAAACCATGTC
Source organism: Cariama cristata (assembly GCF_000690535.1). Taxonomy (NCBI): domain Eukaryota; kingdom Metazoa; phylum Chordata; class Aves; order Cariamiformes; family Cariamidae; genus Cariama; species Cariama cristata. Next base: position 46,327 of record NW_009596497.1, read on the forward strand.
TCGAAGTGCCACGTCTAAATCTTTTTTGACCACCAGGGCTGGTGAGTCCACCACCTCCCTGGGGAGCCCACCACCTCCCTGGGGAGCCCATTCCAATGCTTAACGACTCTTATAGTGAAGAAATTATTCCTGATATCCAACCTGAACCTCCTCTGGTGCAACTTGAGACTGTTTCTTCTTGTCCTATCGCTAGC
>NW_009596497.1:46793-59193 GCF_000690535.1 Cariama cristata
CTGATACAAGCCAGGATGCTGTTGGCCTTCTTGGCCACCTGGGCACACTGCTGGATCATGTTTAGCTAACTGCCAACCAGCAGTTCAAGATTTTTCCTTTTGTATTGGCACTTGTGGTACAAAATAACAATACATCAGGAGTTCTAGAGGACTGAGGGTGGTCTGTGGTGGTGGAGGAGGCTACGGGTCGGTGGGAGCAGCCATCAGCCATCAGAGGAGGTGTGAACTGTGTGAAGCTGGTCACCTTTCGGGCAGGTCTGCAAGGAGAGTTGAAGAGAACCTGGTAGTTTAGACAGAGGAGGAGTGAATTTTCAGGGGGTTGTAGTAGTCTCAGGTGGATACTGTGGATGTGCTTTTCCCTCTTCTCAGCTCTCTAACCTAATTGATTTCTTGTCTTAGTTTTTTAAAAATTAAGGACTATTTTTCAGAAAGTTGCTTTTATGCTAAAAAAAGACTGAAAGTTTACTTCAATAAGCCTGATTTTTGTTTGTTTTTTTCTAAGTGCAGTCTGACTGCATGGTGCACTATAACCCTTATACTTACAGCTTGCCTTTGATCCACTGGAAAGGCTACAAAAGTGAACAAATACGAGTCAACTGGAATAAAATACGCACACCTTTGTGTGTGAACAGGTATGCTGTTCTGGTATCAGTCTTCTTATCTCTACAGTTTCTGTCTCTTTTATGTAGGAACAACAGAGCAAGTTAAGAAAGTAAAATTTAAAATATATATAAATGCATTCTGTACATAGGAAAATAGGAAGATACAATCAATATTTGGTTCTATTACTAATGCTGATTACTCCTGGAAGAAAATCACACTGCATTTCTGAGAGGAAATGCACCATAGTTTCTGCCTTTGTGTGTGTGTTCAAATACATTCACCTCACACCGATGTTTGCTGCCAACTCAAAAATGGTACATGTCCTATGGCTCTTAAGTGTGTTATTATATTTCATAAAAGTGGAGTTAATAGTGGCCATGAAATTTGACCATCTGTTACTTCATCTAGCCATGGTCATGTTAATGAACCAAAGTTTATTTTCACTTTCAAATCCAAAATATCATTTGACCAGAGTGAGAGAAGTCTACACAAGTTTTCATTTCAAGTTTGAGAATCATGGAACCTACTCTTTAATCTGTGTGTTGACTAATTTACTAAGTTGACTGGATTTTAGACACTAAAAAATGTATGCATGCAGTATGTGATTTAACAGGGCATTCAGGCAGAAGAACTGAAACTTGAAACAAAAATTGTTATCAGACACTTAAATGCAGGCAACTCCTTGCAAAAATATGTTAGAACTCTACCAGTAAGATTCCTTAACTGTATATATAATTTCTTTTTATTTTTATTCCTGTTGTTAAGGGATGATTTGGAATGAAAAGAGGAAAACATTCTGCAATTTATCACTACAACCAAGGTAGCTGATAAAGAAGAACTTAATTTACACTGAAAAGGAACATTTTAAAATTGCAAAATCATGATCATTATTTGTTTGATATTTATGAATATTGTGTTTAATCATACATTTTGTTCAATGATGTATATTATTTGTGGGAAGTTGAGAACTGTATGAAACAAAAAGTTGTATAAATTAATAGAGTTGTAAAATCTCAAGCACTTTTTCTTGTGTGTTTTCAACCACTAAGAGCAAAAGTCTTACTGGAAAAAAATGTATGATTAATAACATAGAAAGCTTTGACTTTCATTCACATTTTGATGTGAATTTTCACATGACCTCTTTAAGGTAGAGCTACAATCTAAGGAGTTTTACAAACAAGACAAACTAAAGAGAGATGTGCAGGAGTAAAGCAGAAGTGTAAACAAGGGTGTAAATGAGAGGAAGATATTTGAATCTGAATGGCCAGTTAATGATTCAATTAGTTTTTCACTTTGTTAAACAATGATAATCCTTCACTACTAGCTCTCCATATTGAAGCCTGTTGAAAAAAAGAATGCAAAGTATCTGAAGAAAATTCTAAGAAAAAGAAGTAAAGCCTTTTGTAAACCATTGCTATTTCCCTATAAAATGCTGCTTATGAACAATAATGTGGATGCAAGGCAGATATTTTACTGAGTCTAAGATTCTGAACAGGCTTGGTCTGAATAAAAGCTATCAGTCTGAAGTGATTCCTTCAGTTATGCAGACTGATTGAAGTGCAAGTCTGGCTTCAGGATTGGTGAGAACCTAGTAAGTTATAGCTATTGTGACTTATCTCTTTATCCTTTCGTATTCTCATCACTTCATATTTATCTTTGCACTGTACACTTCAACTTCTTTTTCCCTTTTCCACTCTTTCTCTCTTCCCCAGCTTGGAAGCTTCCTTAATACAAGTTAGATACCTTCTCCATTTCTCTATAGTGCAGATATATGGAAATAGATCTTTCAAAAATGCATGTACATAAACATGTATCTATATGTATGGACACATGCGTATACGGGTATATTACCATATGAAGGCTCTGTGAAGCTGACGTTCTGATTTGTGGTTTCTAAAGGGCGACTGTGCAGATAGGTGACTGAGGCTGTTTATTATGACTGGTGCTAGCATGTAAGGGGTACTGACTAAAATGTGTAATGACTGACATTTGGCACCGAGGCAGCACAGCACTCCCCACCCTTTTAAGTGTTGTGCTGAAATTAAGCAATTGTTACATGGAGTTAAATAACTGTTAAGGAATGGCTTATGTTAATGGATTATTTAAAAATCCTGAAAAATTATCCGATTACTTTACAGGCCAATGGATAATTCTATTTACTTAACTACTTTTCTTGGCAATCCTGTCATTCCCAACCACTGCGTGAATAATTATTAATGATATCATGGTAGTCACGATACTCAGTATAGCCTCAGTCTCACTACATAATTTGAATGCCTCATGCAAACAGATTTAGACACTTGTGATCTATTACTTCTATCAGAAAGTAATCATGAGCAGACAATTGATCACCATTTTTGAATCTCGTAATTTATCTTAACCAATTTGAGTAAGAAACAAGGTGATATCTACACATAAGCTTTTTCAGCAAGGGTAGATGTTTGTGTTGGGGTAGTGTAAGACTTCTGTAGGTTCCATGGGTTCCTCAAACTTAACCCAAATACTAATTCTGATAAGAGTTAGGCTAAAAGGAGAAGATCTGCATCTGCATTTGTATCATTCTAAGTAAATGTATTTTAAACTGACTTATGTTAATTACCTACAATGGTGTTATGTAAACCAGAAATGGAAAAGAAAAAGGAGTATATTTCCTCATGTAGGGAGTGGGCTGAGCAGGCAGAGGTATGGGAGCTTCACTCCTCTCACCTCTGTTGGCCTTCCTCTTGTTTGACCTTGCCCAGGCACGCAGGCACAGGCTGACCCATCACAGTGTTTCACCTAACATAGCCATGAAGGATGCATCTGCCTTCACTCCTTTCAGTTTTGCCTAGGGCTATAGTGACAAAAACTCTCTGCTTTAGACCGGAGAGTCATGTAAGCCACATAAAATGCCCATTAATGTCACCAGACCATAATGAAAATATTTTTCACCTATTAAGTAAATTTTCCCCTGTATATAGGGATGGAAAGGAAACTAGAACAAGAACTTAGTAAATATATTAGGATCAAACTAACAGTGGAACAAAGCACTACACAACCCTTTTTTAACACTTAAAATGTGTATTAAAAGATGTGTGTGGGTGTTCTGCATCAGCTTGGATTTCACATTTTAAAAAATTCCAAATATTGGTTAAAGCTATAATTATGTTTCAAAATACTTTTTTTTTTTTTTGACATGATGCTTTGTGGGTTTAATACAATGTATCAAGTATTCTCAATTAAATAGCAAATGTGCTATGCAATTGCTATTATTATGAAAGCTGATGGGTACATTCTACTACCTTCTCTAGGCAGAAACATTTTTCTTTATAACAATAACCAAAACTTGTCAGTTCCTTCAACTTCAGAAGTAAATGGGATGCTTTTTTTTTTTTTTTTCTTAAGAAGGTAAACTTCCATTTTAACCATTGAAGGGGACATTTTTAATTCAGCAATACAATAAATGCAACTCATCACATTATTGCAATATTATTAATATTTAAAAATAAGATTCATCATGCTTTTTATTTAGTTTTGTTATCTGACTCATTATAATTTTTTTTTAATTTTGAGTTTAGTAACTTTTCTTGATTTCTTCAAATTAGAGGGAACATTTCTGACTTGGGATGATTGCAAGGCCTTAAGTCAACTCTGAGAAGATTAATACATTCTTTAAATTTCCCAGTGAGAAGCAAGATCTCAGTTCCTCTCCTTCTTGTTTTGATTTGCATATGTATGAAAGCAAGTATTAGTACAGTTAAGTAAAGATATATGCACACATATATAGACATGTATACATTTGAAAGCTTTGTCTCCATATTCCTGCTTAAAAGAAAAAATATCTAATCCTACATTGAAGAAGAAATTATAAAGAAATAAATATGTGTGTGTGAAAGCGTTAAAAAAAAAAAAAAGGCAAGAAAATGCTGGTTAGGAAGGAGACAGAAAATACAACTATAGCCATTCTTGCCTAATTCCAGGGCCTCTGACTTTTGAAAGACATTAGAAATCTGCCACACAAATAGCCTATTTCATACCATCATTTCTCAGCAAAGTTTCTTAATAATTATCTAGTGCCTTGGTTGTTCAAATATTAATGTATGGTAGCATTTTTTATGCACATAGACCCACTATCTTCAAAAGTAAAAAAAAAAATGTAAAAATTATCTCATTAGTGACAACGTTTTAGAGTTAAAAACCTCTGTTCTGTGTTGATAATAAATTCAGTCAATTGCCTACCACGCTTGTGAGCTATTACACAATAAAACAACAACTACAACAGCAAATAAAAGGAGTATAGGAACTAACCATTTCAGAAGGCAATGTTTCAGCCTAATTTAAAAATACCCACATGAGATCAGAAGAAACCAAGTATTCTTTTCCATCCTGCTCTTTCTTAATTATTCATTTGTCTGATATTATTCACAGCAATGGTTTACATGCAAATTACAGATTTAAAATGTTAGAGAATAAAACTAAAGCCTTTTTTTTTTAATGCCTTTTGGTGCAGTACAGCATAGATAATTTAGATTCAAGCTGCTCTAAGTGCATACGATTAGATTTGATTTAGGTCAGTCACCCTACTATAGGCCAACTAATATTTTCATTTTAAATCAGAGTAGAATTTTTCTGGTGCTAATGCTTTCAGAATGTGTGGAATATAACCCTTATGGTTACGGGTTCTTAGAGATCTTGGATGTATAAATTCTCCTAGAACTTGTCAGAATTCAGTATTTACTGCAGAAATGCTTCTATGATTAAGATTCTTTCTTTCTTGCTTGCTTGCTTTCCCTTCTCTATAATCTTTCAGTTAAATTCTCAGGATCCTTGTCACTGCTAAACTGGATTAAGGTCCTGTTTCCAGATGAGATTAAAAACTAAGAAGCTTGTGAATGCAAAGGTAATCAAGAAGGTATTTTCTTTTCAGAAGGAGAAATGATGAAGCTTAAGCATGTAGAAAACTTGGACAAATAGAATTTGGTAACAGTTGCAGACTTGTATTATTGTTCGTAAGGATAAAGGAGTTCCGGAGTCCCAATAAAGGAAACATGTCTTTAAACTAATGTCTTGGGTCATTTACGTAGAACTGCTGTATTTTTATCTTTTCCTCTTCCACAGGGAAGAATTCATGAGATTCCATGGAACTGGTAATTAAATTTATTCATTGCATTAGTAGAGGCCAGGGAATGACTAGACTAAGGAGTCCTGACTTAATGGGAAAATAGTCTTTGGTTTAACCCAAAGAACAGCTGAAAATGAAGGTCCAAGGACAGTAGGAGTAAAGCCAAGACAGCTGATTGTTTTTAGACCCCAAAAGAGACTGCTTGGTCTACTAAGGTTTTCAGAAGGTCAGATGTTTTTCCATTCCCTCTCTTTCGTCTGTACTCCAGAACACTCAACAACTAAGTAGATACAGACACCGTATTAACCATACCAGATGCATTGCCCACAGTTATTTCATTGAAAATGATTAATCATGAGCTCACATTGACTGCTCATTCTAACACCTCATGGTTAAACTGCTATATGCTTTCAGAAAAGATGAGGCAAATCTAAGAACAATATCTGAAATACTGTCCTATTACACAACAAAGTCACAATCAGTGGAGAAGAAACTCCAACAAAATAAAAAAAATTCTAGGAAATGTAGCAGAAGCAGCAATCTGTTTTTTCTCCCTGGAACTTATAATTCTCAACCTTAGGCAAACATTTATAGCATATTGTAAGTAAAAATGAATAAATAAATAAATAAAATCCATCTAAAATACTAAATATTTAATGTCTGAATTTCCACCGTGGCTGAATATTTCAAATCTATTAGCACGTAGACCCTTGAAACTCCTGATGATATAAGAGCTATTCACTTAAATGGAGACAAATTGTCAAATATTGGATTTTTACATTACCATTTAGCCATTGGATTACTTTAATTCTTTAATCAAAACTCTTACTACATTTTCCTGAAATTGTATACTTGCTTTAAAGATAAACAAAATATTTGCAGCACCTTTTAGCTGCCATGGCCAGAGAGATAACTGAGTGATGGATACATACCATTGGACACGAAAGAATACAATTCCAAAGCACAATACAATATTAAGAAAGCTAGACACAGACATTAGGAAGATAAACATTACAAAAGAGGCAAAAATGACAAAAATCTTTGTGGTGGTGCATGGACAAAAAGAAGCAAGAATCACCAAAGATGTTTTCACAGAAAAACATCACATTAGAACTACACTAAAAAAGGAGAAATCTTTAATAGAATCCTTAATAGATTTAATTTAATAATAAATTTGGGATTTCATGTAACAGAGCCACAGTGGTGATGGTTTTATTAGTAAACAAAATAGTGCCCAAATCTGGTTTTGTGGCCCAGAAATCCAGCTGCTCAGCCTGACCTTATTCACACTATTAAGCTTGAGAAGACAGTGTCCATGTGAAAACCGCCTGTTGGCAATAGTCTCCGCTCCATGCTAACTTTTGAAAGGTACCTGGAAATAGTTTGAGAGATTTGATAGTCCCAGGAAAAAAAGCACACTAGGGATCACTTCAGAAAAGTAATGGTGCAAATGACCAGATATCAGTATGATTCCAAAGCCAGGGAATGATTCCTGGTACAATTTAACTTGCTAACAAGATTTAGCCAGAATGAAAGCAGTGAGGGAGTGGTAAACTCATGATCAGGGTACATGAAGTCTCCTTCAGGTTTCTACTATGTTCTGGTATTCTCTTTTCCTCCTCTACTATATATGATATCCATTCACCATCTCTGTCACTGTAATCAATATAAATCCTCTACAGAATGTGAGATTACACAGGATTAATGCACTGCTTGTTCAGCAGCCTGTAGCCTCAGTTTCTTTATGCTCCTATTTTTCCACAGTGTGCTATTCAAAATAATAATAGTAACAAAAATATGTCCTCTGGTTCATAGAAGATGTCTAATATGGATTTTATCATGGATAATTTTGATGCTTTATAAAAAGAGGAATCTTCCCTCTATGATTTAAGAGAGGATTACTGAAATGAGAAAGTTTCAGCTATTTCTGGAAAATATCTCTCACAGTGGGACAATAGAGATATCTGGGTCTTTAAAGGTGACTGTGAACGTCCATTTTTTCAGCTTTTTTTTCCCAAAGATTGTGACTGTTGAGCAAATAATTTAATCCTTTTGGCCTCAACTTTTGGTCCATAAAATGGGAATAATGGAGATTTTGCCCATCTGACTTGTGGCTGTCTTTGATTTTTCAAGCTACTAAAGGACCATGCTGTGCTGCCTTTACTGTTTGTAAATATGTTGCTCACTGTAGTGTATGAGGGCTGCAGTTTAGAGGACCTGGAGTCTATTATAAAAATACTGACATGACTGAGAAGGAAAAGAAAAATTCACAACAGTAAATAAGGAAAGTGTGGAAGCTATTATGACTTACTAAAATTATTAAAGTTAATATCTGCTCTTTAATGTAATTCCTAGCCCATATAGATAATATGTTAAAATGAAACTGAATTTTATTATTCTTTTTTTTACAGATGGGAAAAATGTCACAGAACAATGAAGTTATAATGCAGTAAATAGAGGAGACTAGCGCCGTTGGATTTTTGGAGTACCCATAAGTCACAAAAATCCTACTTCTTAACACAAAAGCAAAGCAGATTTCTGTCATCATGCTATTTGCTACTGAAATAACTCCATGGTCTTATTTCAGTGGGTGGCGTCTCAGTTTTAAGTTCTGCATGTGTAACACTACTGGCAGAACCAATACCATAATAAACTACTCTGGGTAAGAAAATGTTCTGTCTAGTGAATAAAAAATTTCCAACATCAACATTAGTCTTTGTGCAAAAATTTTCATCAATGGCCTAAAAATTCATATGGCCTGTCTTGGTTTTAACACGCTGATACATTCTGATGGTAAATACTGTTTTTAAATAAATATATTTCCATGTATTTCCAATAGAAACATGTGCAATAATTGAATCTGTTAAAAAGTAAATAACTTTCCAAGCCAAATATGTCAAATATGAATTAAACTTCAACCTACTATATATTTGTAGTAGTTAGAGCCTTTGAAACAGGCCATTTCTTTTTATTTAGACGTCTAATGTTCAGTTTTCATGTGTGAAAACTCAGTCTCCCATTTAAAGAATGTGTATATATTTACCAAGGGCTAAGTGTTTCAATGCATTTAAAAAACCACAATGGAATAGTTTTGTTTAAATAATGCATACAAAATTCAAAACAATAGCAGAGAAATTACAGGATGTACGGCAAGCTAATGACCCATCAAACTCCCAGATTTCCTATTCTAAAGTTGATTTGCAAGGAAAGATTTCTAGATTAATATGTGCATTTCTTCTGATTAACTCGTGTTGAGTTGTCTGAGTATATATATATCCCTTCATCTTAACCTCACAATAAAGAAAGAGAGAGCAAAATGAGAAGGAATGTGTGTCCCACCTTTTCTTTAAAACTTTACAACTTAGAGCACCAAATCACTTGGATGCAAACTTGCATCAGCCGCACACAAAAGCGATTTATATCTGCTCAAAATTTTTTCCCCCAAAAGGCATGTCTACCTCACACAGTGGCATGTTGTGCAAGGACCTTCGTGCTCTCTTTGAGCGAGCCGGTGCATCCGCCCAGCAGCGAACAGCTCGGAGCTTGCCAGTGGGTGCTGTGTCACCGGTACCTTACCTAGTGCAGACATGCCCTGTGTTTGCTCTGTTATTCTCCTTCGGGTCACACCTCTATGTGCAAACACCTCCACCCACCTACACTGATTTTCGGAACAAAAGATATCAAACTGACAGTGAATCTGAATCCAAACCAGAAGTTCACCTACCTTCACAGTTTGGAAAGTCTCCGTTCAGATCTGGTATTTGTCTCTGACTCAGCTTACTCTCTCTGTGAACAAAGCAAAACCTTGGACTGGACACATTCAGATGCCATAAACATTTGGATACGCATCTAGATCTTAATAATTTTTATGACTGGTGACACCATTCATCGAGTTCACAAGCTTCGTATAATTTGAAGTCTTATGAGGAGTATTGAATTGGCTAAATCAGATTAAGGGACTGACTCTGATATTAAATACTTTGCACACTGAGGTAGAGCTGATCCTCAGCCATCACCTTTCTCATCAGAGAGAGACTCAGGGGAGCAACAGAACCGGAGGTGGCCCAGTTGCCCACACACAGTCATCTGGTGCTATTCAGGGTGCTTGCAGCTACTCTTCTGGAAGGTCTCTAGTCTCCCACAGGTTTTGTGTCATATCTGTCCCTTCTGTGCAGATGTCTCAGATACCCTGAGAAATATCAAATGACACTAGGTGCCTGTGTGTGGTCATCACAGACAACTGAATCATGGCCTAAGTGTCTAAAATAAGCATCTGTCACACCTGTAGACAACTACAAGGGTAAAATTTAATTCAAGATCAAAGCCATCTAAATTTAGGTGTCAACATGCAGGTACCTCAAATTACAGTAAGCGGTTATGTGTAGACAACTCAGCAAAGCATTCACTGCTTTTGTGTCTGTTATTTCCATGGGGACGCTGCTCTAGACTCTCAGCATCCTGAATGTCACAATTGGTGCCCACAATTTTTAACCTAAATCTGCAACAAATACAAGGACAACAATTTCTCTAAAATGTTAATCAGGTTTTTCTTCCTCTTGTGAAATAATAGTCTCAGTCCCACTCACTCCTTTGTTGAGATGAAATACGACTTGAGTATTCAGGCAGGATTTCCTCTTTCAGAAGGAATGTGTGAATACGTGTGTAGGTGTCTTGGAAGGAGTGGGCAGTCAAAAGAGAACTGAAACACACCTTCATTAAGACAAAATGCCAATGAAATATGTCGTTCCACTCCATACCAATCTTAAAATAGAAGATTAAAAAAGAATCCCATCCTAAAATAAACAGACTAAAGGCCTTTACCTAGTCCTGTGCAAGTAACTAAGATGGAAAACTGATTGTTCAAATTCTACAAATTTTCTCAGGAACTAACATTAGGGTTTTTTTTTGTTGTGTTTTTTTTTTTTTTTCTTTTCACATTTGTTACCATTAAGAATTGGATTTGTTTTAGCTAAACACACATATAAACCCACTAAATACAATTATCATGCAATTAAGGCATGCACAAGACAAATGCGCTGTGTATTTTGGTAGTGTATATTTGTGATTTCAGTAGATAAAAAAGAAACACCTCAATTTTTGAAAAAGATTTAACTATGTCCTCTTTAAAATTAAGCAATGGAGATGTGTAAAAGAGGCATTGGTCAGTTGTGGGCTGTATGTATTCTTTAACTAGGTGGCTTTGCTGTCTTTTTGTTTGGCTTTTCTTTTGTAGAAACTACTCCTCACTGAAGGTAAGGACAGGGGCTAAGGAGCTCAGGTGAGGTTCTTACAAAGCAGATGATGGATTTCAGACGATGACAAGGTTGTACCCCCTGTAATGGGGGAAGTCAGCCTGTGAATGCATTTGCGAGGGACAACTGCAGTGATCTCTGGTTCCAGGTTTTGATCTCTTTTGTTCTCTCCAGTGGAAATGTGGATCAGCCCAAGGTGAGTGCACTGACTTTAAGTTTGCACTGAGGTCAACATACGTCCCCATTTTTTAAACATTTCTCTCTCAAAAGAGCTTTGAGCTGTTCATTTTCATGGTTATTCTCCATACTTTTCCTTACACACCTCTTCTAATATTTTCAATTACATCAAATCATGTTGCCTGTAAAAGTGAAAGAGAACACGTGCAATCCACTCTATGCACTATTTAAAACTTAGGAATCTAGGTGATTTATCTTTCCAGCTTAAAGACTGGAATGTGAGGGACAGAAATGCAGCTTTTTTGAAGCCTTAGTCTGGTTCACTTCTCAGTGGAGTTCAAGATAATGACCTCCTGTAGGCCTGTTGAAAGTAACTTACTGGGATTCCATTCCTTGTGTCAAGAGCTGTAGCTCTCTGGGATAAGTGGAGGAAGCTGACAGTACAATATTCCTACTGAAAAAACCCCAGATGTTAAATATGGTACCTCTCCTCACTGATTCTTCCCATCTTTGGTTTGTTATCCTTTCTGATTCACAATGGAAATACTTTTTTCTTTACTCTGTACTTTATTTTGAGGCAGGTGGCTGAATTTGGAAAGAGAGTGGTACTGTGGGGTTACAGGCTGAAGTGATATAAGATTATGATGATGTAGCGTGGTACAAAGAAGAACAGGAATGAGAAATACTCTTCTCCATAAATTCTGAGTCAGGCTACAGGCAACCCAGAACTCTAAATGGGTATTGCTTAAAATAAATCTTGCCTAAGAATTATTGGAAAACATATGTTGCATTGGTGGCTTGTGCATTGAAAAGGTCTCCGCCAAAACTCTCTGTTGTGTTGAATGATTTAGTATAAGCAGATACTGGAAGTCAGGTTCTTAAGCAGTGTGCTAATTGGTGTAACTCTGCCTTGGCTGAGGTTCTGGCCTGAAGGTTGTAACCATCTCCACTCGGTTCTTTCTTTATGTGTTTCCAGAAGATGCTGCTTGTCAGGTGCTTGTCCCTGGTGAAAGTAAACAGAGGTTACCCAGAGGAGAGACACAGGGAGTCTCAACAACTGTTATATTGAGGGAAAAAAATGCTCTCTGTGTATGCTGTGTGGAGAGGGACAGAATAGCGATAGGGAAGCTGCTCGGTTCTGAGATTTCTTTCAACCTTAGAAAATCCTCCTACTCATTAAGGTTGGCCTGTTCTGAAGGAACGATGTTAATCATAGAATCATAGAATTGTTGTGATTAGAAGAGACCTCAGAGACCATCAAGTCCAG
>NW_009596498.1:0-324 GCF_000690535.1 Cariama cristata
TGGGCAGTTCTTCATTCTCCTAGTCCTTGCCTTGCCTTTGTGATTTGAGCAGTGTGGCTGGAGCACTTGCCAGTGAAGTCTGAGGCAAAAAAGCCGTTGAGTACCTCAGCCTTCTCCATGTCCTGGGTAAGCAGGTCTCCCATTTCCTTCTGGAGAGGGCCCACATTTTCCCTAGTCTTCCTTTTATCACCAATGTACCTATAGAAGCTTTTCTTGTTGCCCTTGACCTCCCTGGCAGATTTAATTCTATCAGGGCTTTAGCTTTCCTAACCTGATCCCTGGCTGCTCAGACAATTTCTCTGTATTCCTCCCAGGCTACCTGTC
>NW_009596498.1:423-13702 GCF_000690535.1 Cariama cristata
GGAAGAAAAGCCTCCAGTGTTCTGTGCTGTAACTATCCATCTTGAGTTTCTAAAATTAATCTCATCTCATTGCTAAATCTAAACATTAGCGATATATGTTAATATTGAATATGTACATGGTACAGCTGGTTGCAAAGAACACCTACAAGTGTAACCCATCTTTCTGCCAGTAAGTCAGCCTAATTTCTACAAATACATTTCTTGTTTATAATATTTAACAGAGTTTCCAGCAATTGATTCTACATGGTATTTACAAACTATTTGGTATGACTAATGCCTTGTATTTTATTATCATTCATTCATTGCTGCTCAAATGGCCTGAAATTTCTAGCAAGTTAATGTAGGTAAAGTACTTGGCATTTATTTTCCTACTGTAGCTTTTGTAGCTAAAAACCATTAATGTGGCCACAACGTTTGTTTATTACTTTATGTTGTTTCTAAACTGAATACTCTGATAAAGATGCACATTTTTCCTATTAAAAGCTTTCATTCTTCATGCACACGCAATCTTCTACTTCCTTTTTGTAGCAGAAGTATTTTTTTTAAAAAAGTGTGTTCTTCTTGTAGAGGTTTGTATTTATGTTACGCGTACAACAAAAATCAAATGTTGTTGGTTGTTTTTTTTTCATAACTTGTTTGCCAAAAAGTACCAGACTAACATAAGCAACAAGTCAGTCTCTTGAAATGCTGTTTTCCCCTCTTACGATACATTTCAAAGCCATTAGAAGCTAATCTGGCAACATTTTTGTGTGACATGGTTGTCAGTAGGAGAAAAAGAAAGGCATGGGAAAGCAGTGGGAAAAATCTGAAAATAAGAGATTTCAATATATTTGGGAACAGCTGCTAGTGAGATACGTGTGTGTACAGGAAATACATGGCCCTAAAGGATCAGCATTTCAATAGAGGTTGGGTAACACTTCAAGGTATACTCTATGGTGTCTTTACTGTTACTGTACTTACAAAGAGAAAGACAGCAGACAGCAGCTTGAGGAAGCAAATTGCAAATGAAAGGAAAATTACAACCTTCTGTAAGAAAGTTGAATTAGGAGTCCATCAGCAATTAGGAAATTAAACCTCCATTTCAAGAGACTAATTAAGGGCATAAGTAGCACCACCCATTCTGAGGCAGCGGTTAACGTGTAGCAAAATCACATTGCAAAGACTTACACAGAGCTCTGAATAGTCATCTTGAAGTTTCAGTACCCACTTTGAGCCCTTCCCGTGGCAAAAGGCAATGACTGACATTGTATGATGGGTCAGCAACAAAGTTAACACAAGATCATAAAAGCCTAATCAATATATCTGCTATGTTTTCTTCAAATCTTCACTGAACTCTCCACTCTGGTATAATTCTTAATACTACACTGAATTATTTAGTAGTATGGAGGAATTTTCTCAGTCTAGTTATATGGTCTTTGTATGATTGATCAAAACACTCAGTTTGCAAATGCATCACAAATTGTCACACATTTTGGCTGAACTAGCAGTGAGATGTTGGCTGTTTGTTTCACGGTGTAAGGGTTGCAGAAGTAGTACAGACTTCTGAATAGTCTTGAGATAGCACTTAATATAACGTGAAAAGCACTGAGAACTCAGTTACTTACAAAGCTGAAACTGTCCATAACTTCCTACAAAAACTTTTTTTTAAAATAAAAAGGCTGAATTAAGAAGGTTGCTTGTATCTTAGTGCTATAAGGTACATTTTGAAAATCCATCGAAAGAATTTAGTTGCTCCACTCTCCAATGTTGATGACAGCGCAAACTTCTCTGAAAAATCACCCTCTGTGCTTTGCGTATGTTTGAGTCCTCCAGTTCCATAATCTCCCAGAGTGTATTGTTATTGCATTTTTGACAGCTGGTTCACATACCAATAGTGATGTAACCCAGCTGACCTTATACCCTTTGCAGGTCATGCATGATTCTTGTATTCACAGTTTAATAAAGCTAGGAAACAAGACTTGCAGAGAAATACATCTTTCCTTGGGCAAAGCAGGTTGCAGCAGCTCTAAATTGATTTAATGATATAATGGAAACAGCAAAGTATCTATCTGTGTCAAATTATATTTTTTTTATGACAGTAAGTCACCATGTGGATTTTGATTCCTTCTCAGAAGAGAATACCTAGGGACTCACAATGGATGTGTCAGGTAGAAAGTGAGTCTTTCTCATTTCAACACTTGCTTACTTATTTTTACAGCATTTTAAGCACATGATTTTGTCATTTGTTTTGCTTCCCATCTCCCAGAACATAGTAAGTCTCCAAGTCCAAAAATTACCAAACATAATTGTTTTTGCTGCTGTTAAATGAATCCAGAGTAACCAAAAATTCTTTAGATAATCTTTCTCCTCATCTTTTTTTTTTTTTTTTTTTTTTTCCGTAATCTTTGTGCTTTTTTTCTGCTGGGTCTTTCTCAAAATTTCCAGTGTTAATGTTAATTAGGTCTTTAGAATGCTTGCACAGAGGATTATGTGAAGTCATGTGCAAATGTGTTGCCTTACTTTGCTCTAAATAAAAAAGATAAAATTAAGACTGTGTGGACAGAGATAGTTTCATCTGTGCCTTCATGCATTACAAAATGTTATAGGAGGCTACGCCTGCTCTAGACCAGGTTTTGACTAAATGAGAATTATGGACATTATACAAGTGCCTTGTCCCTCTCAGATGCACTTTTTCTAGCCTTAAGAATTGTTACGTTTCCACAAGTTTTTCCCTTACTTCTCTCTGCTGTATGATCATGTTTTTATTCATCTACTTCAATGCCTGGGATGATGGAAGATGTTGAACATCTCAGTAGCACAGCTGGAGTCTGTGAAACAGCCTTTACCGTGAGTTGTCCTGACCGTCAGAGTGGAAGGGAAGTTGGAAGGCACAAAAGAACAATGACAAAGGAAAAGAGAGAGGAATAAGAGCCACCAGACAACTTCTGACAGCCCAGTGCTTTGCAGTGACATGAGACACTGATGACTTCATTACCGACTAACTTTCTTCTAAGTGGAACTGATATGCCTGCACTCTCAGTGCAGGAAAGCAGTTTAAAAGCCAAAATAATTCAGCAGGCTCTGCCCACTTTATTTTTCCTTAGCTATCTAGTTGTGAAGGTGTAAATACTGTAACCCCAAAGGGATTTTAGGAATCATTAGTGGTGTAGAAGGCTGAAGACATGAGTGACGCTTGGCTGAAAGCCCACGACTGATTGGTGGCCACAAATACGGTTTTCAACTACAGAAAAGGAGTGAGATCATTATCATTAGGAAGGAAAAGAAAGATGGAAACAAGATGACTTTTTTCACAGAGAATTCAAAGATTTGTACCTTTGTCTTCAGCTTGTGTTGCTGGAAGAGAGTTTTAAAAACTAAGGGAAAAATTCACAATATCCACAATGAAATTTAAAAAACCCCAAAGATTAGAAAGATTGACACAGCCATGGGTAACACAGTGAAAGTTCACTAACCTTCAGTTAATTTGTTCTTATGTTCCTATTAGTGAAGCCAAAAAGATGTTTTTCCAGCAGTATTTATTTCACTAAACTTATAAAGAAAGTATAAATGAGAGCAGGAGGGAGAAAGTAGGTAGTAGTTGACTTCTAGAAATAATTTCCGGTCACAACACAGTCACTTTATGAACTGTTTTAAAAAAAGAACCTCCTACCAAAATCACAGTATATAAAATACTTGTCTATGTGCTGAAAAAAATCCTCACTTTACATTTCATTTTGCAGGGTAAGCTGCTTAAGTCCAACTATAACCTTCAGAACATGACAAACAGTTGTCCTTTAAGAAAAAATTAAAAGCACTCTAACCTAAAGTAGGAACAAGGAAGAAAGAAATAACTCCTTTTATTTGATGAAACTAGAAAAAAAAAGAGGGAGTGGGGGAGAAAATTAAGTTTTTTGAGGTCATGTCAGGGTTTTCTTTATTAGTTTGCTCTATCTACAGCTTCATTCACTCTGTTTTCATGCATTTCACTGGTGAAACTTTGCAGGAAAAACAAAAATGCAACTCTTTTTTCCCAAAATAATAGCTATGAGAAAGAGATCCACTATAGCCTCTAACAAAATTAAAAAGACCCAAAACAATGCAGATGAAGCCTACCGGTCACTAGCAACCCCCCCAAAGTCAGGCTGCTGCGTTTTGTCCTGCCTTGCTTAGCTGGTCCCAGTACAGGGAGGGCAGTGAAGCCAGCCATAGAGCAGGCAGCGAGAGGATTATGGGGACACAGTGGGGGGGGAAGGATGTTTTCTGCGCCTAAGGTCTTAATTTTTTGAAGAGGAAATTATGAGATCTTTTGATGTGCAATTGGAAGCTGAGATGAAGGTGTATTTGGATGAGAAAATGGCTTTTATTTTTGATTTTGGACATTGTCCAGAACTTCAAAATGAAAGTGCAGAACTGTAAATCATTCTAGAATTTACTAATGAAATTCATAACTCCTCTGAATAAGAGCAGGATGGTGTCGCCTTTATGGCTTTGTCTTGTAATTTAATTAAATTGCCCTCCTTTGAAAGTACTCATTAGGACATAGTGTAAGTTGTTTATTGTGTCCATTCACCATAGCACACGAAGATGATAACACAACTCCAGGGACTCAGGAGAATAAAGTGGTAATACTAGTTGACCTTTCTAATATTTTATTTCCTGGCTTCAATCACTGAACTCATTGGGAATCACCAGCACAAGCCCAAGAGCCCCCTCCTGTTCAGGGGAGCAAAGAGACACCACAAGCATGTGGATGCATTTCAGGGCATATAAGCAGGGGAGGGAACACCAGTTTCACAGCATGCATGTCTTTCCTCCAGCCATGCCAAATTATCTCTGACCTACCTGAACGGGTATGGAAAGCCAAGAAGGGATAGTATCTACTGCCACCTTCTCTAGCTTAAAGGAGGGATACTTAAAACATCCTACCTGGACGTTGCTGCAGACTCTCCTGTCTCCTTTGCCCTCTGCACAACACTGGTGTGACCCTGGTGACACGACTGACCCCTTGAGCTGTGTACACAGAGTTGTTTCACGTGCCGGCACTGGGCAAGCATTCAGAGCAATTTAGAAACCTTTAGCATAGATGAGATTGAGGCCAATGATAGATAAATTGCATATCAGCCTCATCCCTCCAACCGATGTGTATTTGGGTTGATCATCCCCGCTGCATAGCCCCAACATTTGCACAACCCCTTGCCTAAGCTTCGTAACACTGGCAAGCCAAGGATGCTCACCCCATCGAGCTAGGTTGTCAGAACAAGTAAACTTCAGTCCTTGCTGAGTGTTCATGCCCTGGTGAAAGGAAGCCTGCTAGCAATAAATTGCATCATTGCCTTAGATGACTGTTGGCACAGGTCTTCCCCAAAGCCATTCTCAGACATAACATAAGGTCTCACTGTAATAAAATAGCAGGGCTACATATTTCAGTGCCTTGAAGTCAGCTAACGACTCTGTAACATTTCTGGCCAGTAATAAAAAAAACGACTAAATGTCTTTTGAACCTGACTGCGATTTTGTTTCATACAGAAGAAGCCAAGTTAATGACATGCAAAGCAGTGGGTAACTGATACTGAGTGAGGGGTAAAGAAAAAGGCTGTATAAAAAGGGGAAGGCCACACTAAGCCAGCAGAAAGTTACCATCTTTGGGAGTTTTCTTGGTTAAAAAACCCAACCATACAAGTAATAAATGAATACTGCAGGTGGGACTGCTGATGCTTTGGTATCATAAAGTTTTGTCATGTCCAGAACTGCCACTGTCAGCACCTACGGTGAAGAGATTGATTTACATCCAGCGACTGCACTAGCAACCTAATAATAACAATATGTTTTCCAAATAGGTCACTCTGGAAAACCTGGCTTTATTATAATTATATATGCTTCTTAGACCTACTAGCATCTTGAAGCATGGGATCACAGGCTGTATTCTCATAAATCACATGGTACTGCTGATTTTATACATATATTGTGGTTGTAACTTATGTGTCAGTTTATATTTATTCCCCTGCTTGACATTATTCTTCAGTTTAAGAATGATTTATGTATTTTTTCCAGTGTTATTTTGACCTTAATAAAGATTGTCTTACTACAAAGTGAATTATTAGTGTATGGACCTCTTAGGCAAAGGTTGGTGCTCAGAGGAATATGACCCACATTTTTCAGGTGCCCCCATCTTTTGGGTTCTTTGTTTTCTGAGTTCAACATGGAGGGTAAACTGTACAGCTCAGGTCTCATGGCCAAAGTGGTGGCAGGAAAGATGCCTTTGAGTAAGTTTAATCTTTGGGAAATTGCTATCCACAGAGGTGCAGGGCACAGCCCTTTTTGAGTTTGTCCTCTAGACCAAAGCAGTGCCTACCCTAGCCTTGGTCCCACAAACCCCTCTGTCTACCTGCCATTTTCTTTGCTTCTGATGGGGTTCTCAGCAAGCAGCTTCACAGCTCCTTACAGAAATCCTTCACTCTCTGATATCCCAGGACTTCAGGACCTCTTTTACTGCTGCTGGAACTGAAGGGAACTGACAAACTCGCTCACTGATGATGATTCTTCTCATTAACTTAATCCATTTAAAAGTCTCCATTTTTACACAGGGAGTTTGCATGCCTGACTGTTGAAGATGGCTTCATTCAGACAAGATCCTTAGAACCTGGATTGTGTTGAGTGCTACAGCCTGAAGTCAGTGGGAAGTTCCACAAGGTCAACTTGCTTGAATAAGACCTGTGAAAATTGGCTTTAACTGTCCCACAAAAGGCGGAAAATATAGAAAGACACATCTGAAAAGAGAAAGTACATATTGGTTTTGAATTTAATTCTAGCAGGGATTCAATACTTTGAGAAACAAATTCCACAGATAGTCAAGTCCATTATTCAAGAAGAATTTCTAATTTCTATCTGCTCTCAGCGAGCAAATGCATATTCAGCCATGTACAGAAAGAAAAATTGCTGATATCCTTCAGGCTTAAATGAAAACTACAAAAATGATTGCTTAAATTATTTTACTCTATGTTTAAAATGGATTTTTTGTGTTTTTATTTTAATTATATTTACTATAAAACTCACAAAAATCAGTTTGTTCATATATATTTTTCTTTTAAGGAAAACTAAAAAAGGCAAAAAGTATCTAAATATCTAAAAGTATTACAGTAGTCCTTCCAATGACACAGCATCATTTAGTTACATTGTGATCTTCTTAATATACCTATTTCCTATCTATGTTACCCCTTTTTCAACTTTCTCCGTACTTTGTCATTCTCTTCTGGATTATTGTAGGTAGCAGTTCTTCTGTACGGTGTCTTGATGTTGCCTATTTAATGTGCGAAACTTCTTTTTCTGTACAACAAAGAATATGACAAAATAATTCAAAAATATGATTTACTATTCTCTATACATCTTTAAGGGAAATATTCTCTTAGAGCTTGGGTATTTGCAATAAATTTCTCAATATTATTCTGGAATCCAAATGCAAAATCTGAACTGGAACTTTGGACCTATCAATCTTCTCGCATATTAATCATTATAAGAGATTGCATCTAATGTTTCAGAGTTTTCTTTTATCTTGAAATTGCCTGGATAGACGCGCACTAACATCAGCTATCCAATGGGCCAATTTTTTTTCACCAGTTGTGCCAATAAAGCAAATCCATTGATTTCAGAGAATTTTATCCAGATTTATGTAATAATTATTGAGAGCATTGGAATTTGACCCCATAAGCCTTCACATTGAGAGATTTCCATCTTTACAATGTGAGGGGTTTTTTTAGCTTTTATTGAGACTCCAGCTTTCTTTTTCTAAAGCTCAAGTTATTTAATATGGATGTATTTCTTCATAGAAATACCACACTGTAAATCTGCACTCCATAGAGGCTTAATTCCTAGTACTATGCATATTCTGTCTATAAACTCTGCTTAAATTTGTTTTATTCTATCACATTCACACCTTTCAATTCGACATGACTACCTATATAGGATAGAGAGTCAAAGACTGCTGATCCAGAATAAAGAATAGCAAGCCACCAAGTTGTTGAATGAAGAAATTGAGGCTAAGCATCTCAAAAACAGGAACCTAAATTAATCTTGTGATTGATTTTGGTCATTTTATGCAACACTGGTCAGCAAAGTCGTAAAGCAGGAGGTTCACCCTCCAAAAAGTGTGAGAGAACTTAGGATACATAATACTAATTCCATTTTGATAGACAGGAACCTATCTCTCGCCAAAATTTTCATATATGTTCTGCCAAGATGCTTAGTACAGCTGAAAAGTTTTCCTGATTTAGGGTCTACAATCTTATCATTTGCGTAAGTTACCAATATTTATGCATTTTATGGATATTTTATCATGTTGACTTTGAAATCTGTAAGTATGCCATTTATAAGCTGTAGCACTTGTAACAATCCCAGTACAACTAAAAGGTGAGAGA
Organism: Cariama cristata; assembly: GCF_000690535.1. NCBI lineage: Eukaryota > Metazoa > Chordata > Aves > Cariamiformes > Cariamidae > Cariama > Cariama cristata. The sequence continues at coordinate 8,814 of NW_009596498.1, forward strand.
TTTTCTGTCTGTAGAACAAGAAAGTTTCCACAGCTTTCAGAGATACAGATATAAATTTAAGTCTTTCAAAGAGTTTGACAAATAACTTTCATGTTCCTGGTCCTAGGTTTTGCATTTGGACCTAATTCTCCAGATGAAGTTGAGCAAAAGTATAAGAAAACACAATTTAAAAACATATATATATTGCAGAAATACTTGTGGGAACTGCAACAGCTTACTGGAATAAATTGCATCTCAAACGTGTCCATAGATGTTTAGGAAGATGGAGACATTTCTTTCTGATGGAGACTCCATCATTATTACTCATTAAGCTTTCTGAGGTAAGTATGCTCACAGATGAGAACGAGACAAGTCAGAGACAGGGTTTTTATAGACTGCAAATACTAGAAACTGTATATGAATATGAAAATGTGTACTTCTTTTATTGGTACAGCATCATCCAGTGAAATACTTCTCTGTAAATACTGAGTAATTAATATGACCACTTCTGCTTAGTGTTAACTGGATAAAATTGAAGCAGTAACCTTCAGAAAACCAGCATACTTCTATCCTAGTCTCTTCCCCAGCACCTTCCCTCCCTCCCTAGAGTACCTTCCAACTATCTAGACAGCTTCAGGGAAGCCACATAAAACCAGACTAAAATAAGTAAAAAAAACCCCCACACATTTTGACACAAAATGAAACTGTTTAATTATCCCTTCCTAGCCCAAAAAAGAGAGAGTTTCCATCTCACCTGAACCTTGTTGCCATCTGAGTAAAACTCAGCAAGAAAGAAATGGCATAGAAGCATCATATAGTCGCCGCGAGCAGGAGGGGTTTGTGCCTGTCACTCTTTGGCTCTCTGTGAGATTCAACACCTTGTTGTGCTGGAAAAAAGCCACAGGGTAGATGTTGGCTGAAAAGAAAAAAAGTTCTTATTCTTGTTAAAAGTAAAAGTATCAGGAAGGAAAGAGGAAAAATGGAATTACCATAGTTTGGTGGTCAGTGGTTTCCTGTCCAAGGCGTTGAACTTGCCCCTCCAAAGAGCTGCACACAAAAGTTCATGGGCAACAGTTGACCATGTGCTGCCATGTGAGCGCAGGGGCAGGCACAGGCATGGGGCAGAGGAAGAGCAGTACAAAACCCAGTTTGACTGTCTTCTGTGAACGTGGGGGTCAGGAGGTCGTAGACGGACAGCAGGGGAAAGCGGGTAGAAAAGCAGAGCATGGGAAAGGGGCTGCTGAAAGCTGTTTGATCTGTGAGCAGAGGTTTTGTGCAGACTGCACTGGTCTTTGCAGCTTTAGGAACAGCTGTGTGTTGTGGCATTACCTTTTCCCTGGCCCTGTGGGAAAATATGCCAGGAAGATAGCTCAAACTTGTTTTACTACTTGCTGTTCTTCAAACCTACCTGGTTTAGGGCATCCTTGCCTGACCCTGAGTGTGTGCTCTTCTGATCTGTGCTCACCCGGGCTGTGATGGACTCACATTCACAGACTTGGCTCTTGTGAGTGCAATTCAGAGTCGGAGGAAACTGGTCCAAGGCATCATCTCTCTGGATGCCCAAAATAATATGGTTTCCACATGAGCTCTGACTGTAGATACTTTATCAGCTGAAGTAAGCATGGAAGTGGCCATCTACTTATGGCCCAACCCACCCACAGCCTTTAATCAGGAGTTACATCTTACTTTGTGGTCAATCATCAGTGCTTATCCTAAAATGTTAGATGTGATAGTCAACCTCAGGGCTCACCAGAGGTTCCTCCTCTGAGAGTGCAGCCTAATTTATGTGAATACCAACACCACAGCTCAAAGACGGAGGGAAGATGAGTGCTTTCTTCTTTCATCCAGAGTAGGCTGCAATCTTAGAAATGTATAGTGAATCTACAAGGAACCAGATGAGAAGAGGTATACTCAAAATAAGGGTCAGAGAAGTTAAATAACTGGACCAAAAAATGAATTCTAAGCTTTTGCAGCCGAAAGACGTAGGAGAGCTATTTGGGAATAATGTTTTCCTTGGCTATATTCATTATTATGTACATTTTCCATTTGAGATTTTGCACTAATATTCCATTGGTTTGCACACATACAAGGATGTGTAGGGCTGAGAATGATACAGAAAAGATCTGGGGATATTTTAGATTTTCTAGGGAGGAGGGGGAGGGAGAGGACCTGTTAACGCACTGGCTGCAACCAATCAAGTTTTGCATGATGCCAAAAAATTAAACACAGTAAAGCCAGACCCTGTCAGCATTGAGTTGATTGCTTTAAATAAGGGAGATTTCCTGAATGTTTAAATTGAAACTTCTACTATGATTAAAGCAAAGAGAAGTACCAGGATGCTTCCTAACTATTTAGTTCCTAAAATTCCTGTGAGGTCTGGAGATGACAAATTCAATTCTGATGTGCTGTGTTTTACACTCTGCAGGCTGTAGTAAAAGGTAAAACTAATCAAGCTTGGGTTTCCCATGGGCTGTGCTTTAAGATGTTTTCTTATTTAAAGTCATGGAAATACGTTAAAACCCACGTAGACTGGGTTAAGTTTATACAAGGCAAAATGTATTCGACCATGCTTTTGCACAGTATGCATATTTTGACTTTTCATTATTTTTTGTTTGTTTAATCTTTCATCCTGCTTAAAATTGTATTCTAACCACATTCGCAGACTGAAGGTGGGGAAGAACAGTTTATAACTCTCTCAAAATGTTACTTAAGATGGTTTAGAGCAGAGGATACCTTGGTAGTAAATTTAATTTCTTCTGTAAGATGTTAAATGCAGCAGGAGAGAGGATAGGCATATACTCAACAGTAAACTTTCAATTACACGGGGTGAAATACTCATGCTGCTTATACTCTTTTGAGAAAAAAACAGGATTTTATCCCCAAGCCTATATTTTAAGGGAAAGTTTAAGTTCACCTACAACAATCCTTTCTCACCATTTCAAGCTCCACAAAATGAATAGTTAGAGGGAATGTGCCTGATTAATCATCATATGTACACTCTCAACATTTCATATGGCAGAGAAAATGATTGAAATGGGCATTTTCAGATCTGTCTCCATCAGAAATTACTTCTGACCTGACTATGAACGTATTCCTCAAAGACATATTTTTGAAATGATAATTTTTAAATTTTCTGAATGAAAACTATGTTTCCCATTATGAATAAATGAAGCACTATTTCTGTGCAACCACGTACTTCACCATAGAAAATGATCTCATCAATATTTCTGTATCCCACCAGAAGAAATATTCATCTTTAAATCTTCTGTGTCTCAGAAGTTTTAAGGCTGGTTTGAATTGCTATATTGTTTACATTGCCAAAGTTTAGCACTTTTCCTTATGGTTGTTCATTGTGGAGATATTCTTTTCAGTTCGTAATTAAAATCTCCACATGCAACTTCTCTGATATGATTTCCTAGTTTAACTTGGAGAGAAGGAGGAATATATTTTGAAGATTTATTATATCATAAGTTCTACAGTAATCCTTTACCAAATGAATGACAGATGGATGATGAGTATTATTTAACTGCCTATGTCATCATTTTGCATTCTGTTTGAAAGTCTAAAATATGCTCATAACAAATAAAAAATAAGACAGAAAATTCACATTTAGATAGTCTTTCTGTACACATTTGGCTTTGGTAGTCCCAGAGGAACTCCTGCTGCTATTAGCAGATATCTGTAGGAAAATTAAAGGAGCATTTTGGAGGCAAAAATTGCTGTCTTTTCTAAATGCAACAGTTTGAACACAGGAGTATAGATGCAGTTGGGGTCCAGGTTTATATTTTCTCATTCTGGCCAGCTTTCACCAAGTGATCTTGCAATTGCTGAGAAACTGTGTCAGTTTGTTATTGCAGCCTACATGTTGGTTTTAAATAACATTTTCCATAAACAGAATTGTTTTGATTAGTATACCCTAAAGAACACCTGTTGACAAGTGGGCTTTGGAATCCCTTTAAATTACACTCCAATTAGTCCATATGGTAATTGACAGTGGGGTGCTGCTGCGAGCTCCTCCATCACAGGTCTGCCCCGTACAGCCAAGTGCGGGAGCTGAGATCACACGCTCACCTGACGGTCTTTATGTAGTGCTGCATTTAGGATTAGGATGGTTTTCAGGCTTAATCTCACATAATCAGATTGCACCCCCATGGAAAGAAATTATGAAAAACCCTGCCCTTGTGGAAACAAATGATGAAACTCCCTTCTCTCCAAAACAGATACACGTGATTAGTGAGGGAGCAAGAGGGTTTAAACCTTCTTCATGGAGCTCTGCTTGGCCACATGGAAATTTAATTTTTCATAACTTTTCATAAATTTTCATTATTTTTCATAATTTTTCATAGTATCCATGGTGAAATGCAAACTGGTGTTGAAGGAGCATCTGACAGAGGAGGGGTTAAAGCCTGCCATGCTCCCTGGCCTGGACGTGATGGTGAGAAGACATCAACAAAGTGGTTGGCTAGAAATCCCCTTGTGCCTCTCCGCACATGGTCAGGGCATTTCCAGGTAAGAGTCCAGCAGACTTGTTTACCTGAGAACATCACCACCGTCGATGGGGGTCTGTACGGTGAGGGTACCTTTGCCATGGCCAAGCACACCTAAGCTACTTGTGTTGCCAACAGCAGCAAGCTGGGCTTGCTGGGGATGGCCCCAGCTGCCCAAGCTTGCTGCCCGCTGCCAGACCATACCAAGACACCAGTGAGCATCAGCACGCTGGGAAACCCTGGGATGCCTCTGTGGACCCGTTGCGCCTGTACCTTTGGAGCTACCCAAGGCAAGCGTGGAAGCAGGAGCCACAGCTGCAGACAATTACCGCCTGCGCTTAGACTAAACAAAGGGCGACCGCCGCAGCCCGGCCGATCCCAGAGATAGGCAGCCCTCGCTGGCGGGGCTGGGAGAAGGGCGCC
>NW_009596498.1:13772-15373 GCF_000690535.1 Cariama cristata
ATTATGAGTGACAGGGAAAGGCAAGGAAAGGGAAAAGAGTAAGTTTAGCTTTGTAAAATCATAAAAGCGTCTCTCGCTTGTGCTGCATTGTTTTATTCCCCCTCAGAGGCAGGTCTGACTCTACCCACATGGATTTCAGGCGCTCCTTTTGGGGAGAAGAAAGGGGTTTCTGTGCTCTTTGAAGCCCGCGTATGCTGATCAGACAGGAAGCCAGAGCTTCTGTCAGTCAACAGCACATGCAAAATTTATCAAGTATATTACTTGACAGAGGTTACTCTGTCATTACTGGCTAACAGGGCTCTGCCAGAAAATTTTTTTTATGGAAGCATGTGCTGTCAAAGGCAAAGTGTCCATTGATTGATTGCCACAGCTGACCTAAACATACAGAGATCACTGTGTAATAACCCCTTTATCATATATAAGCCACCAAATGCTAAGTTCAATAACACTAATGGTCTCACTTAAAGCCCTAAAGCCAGGCAAATTCAAAGGAAGAGGGGAAAAATGCCATCCTTTCTGTAATCACCGCAGTGTGCAGCGAGGATGCTGCCCGGGATGGAGATGAGGGACTGCGGAGCAGGAGCACCGAGGCCTGCCGCCTGCAGCGGGCTCGAAGGGAAACACTGGCCAGCTCATGGACTGAGCTTTCCACAGCAAAAAATACATTTATACATGTTTGTTGCTCAGTTCTGTATTTTCTGCTAAACATCATGCTGTGGTTATTATAGAAATATTGTGCAACAGTCATGTCCAGTAGTTCCTAAGCCTGGAAACTGCTTGAACATTGTCAGAAAATGGTAGGCCCCTTCTTGAAGGAGTTAAAACTCCTTTAAAAAAAAACAGAAAAAAGAGGAAAGAGAAAGATTCCCGAAGCTACAGGCCGAGTTTTAAGGTCTCTATCATCCATTTAAATGCACCTTTACAATTTCCTTTGGAGATAGAAATATAGGTAGAGAAAAGAAGGCACGAATGTTCCTTGTGTTGTGGTTTTCTTAGGGAAGACAAAAAGGCCTGGATGAGGAAGGGGAAGAGAACTGAATACAATGTTTGCATTGCAGGGTATTACAATACCAAGGTTTGAGGGGGAGGAAATACTAGTATCTGAAACTTGGAAAAGTCTGAAAACAACTCAGATACCATGATGATAAAAGTGAGCAAAGGCTGAATTTTGTTCTGTTACTGTTCTCAAAAAAAGAAATGACAGTTTTTCTTTAAAGGTTACTACGAATTCTCCCTTCAATTGTTCCGTGGTTGTTAAAATCTTCTGCCTAGCTGTAAATGCAGCAGCTATTTAGACAGAGATCAGTGGTAATTTCAATAGCCAGGAGCCAAGCCCTTGTCCCCCTGAGGTCAATGACATAGCTTACTATAATAAACACACAGCATCAGGCTGAGAGTCATTTCTGGTGGGGAGGTCTAAGGTCTTGCAGGTCCTTCTGTCACAGTGTTTCCTGGAAGACTATGATAGGACTGCAGCTGGAGATGCACAGAAAGATCACACATGAGGAAGGAGCCCTGCAAACAATTTCTGACAGAAACTATTTGGCATTGGGATTAGGTTTATGCACAGATTAGATTTTGCTTTTTTCTTTCCTTTTTTT
>NW_009596498.1:15404-25264 GCF_000690535.1 Cariama cristata
TTTGGGTCCACCAGCCAAGCCAAAACATTGGTTTGGTTCTGCTCAAGCAAAGTATTCGTGTAACCCAAAACAAATAGTTCCAGCCCCTCTCCATACATGCACAGGGCTAGATCCCCCTCACCATGTTACAAATCACCTTTGGAAATCAAGTGAAAAACCCAACAACAGTCCAATGTTATTAATAAGTACTTTATAATAACCGAAAAACCCAGCAGAAAAAATCCGGGACAGATGCCCTCTTGCTGCTGCACCTGTTGCTCTCTTGCCTGTTTAAGGGAAGCGCAGAGTACGAGCTGCTGCGAGCAGAGCCGCGGAGGGGGAGCAGAGTGCTCTCTAGGGATACTCCAGCTCGGGGGCTGAAATCAGCAGCGTGCTTTACTTCAGGGGCAACTTATACCCACATAACACTAGCAGGGAACAGCCCAGCTCTACAGGCGAGCCCTTGGGGGAACGCTCTGCTTCAGTGGGAGTTGAAGGGCACGAGTGGGGTGTCCAGAAGAGCTAAGCCAAGCTTTCCAGCAGGGTCAAACATGCAGCAATGTCACAGCTGTAAATTTGGGTTAACATCACCTGGGCAAAATCTCCAATGAACTGGAAAGAATTTACTGCTTCTGGTGGAAACCATATACAAATAGATTTCCACGAAAGCGTTTTCCTAGAGTTTCAAGTTGAAAACAAAATTTAGTCAATGGGTTCAGGTGATTTCTTTGGAGTATGAGATTCATTTGAACCTGAAGTGAAATGCAGTAGTTGGAGACCCAGATGTAGTTTTCCTGAACCCTCCCTAGTCAGGCCATACCCTCTCAACCCCGCAGTTTCTTCTGCTGCTTAGTACCAAGAGGAGACATCACCCACCTTACCCTGTTCTGTGTGTAACTTCTCTGCCAGTCGCTGTTGGTAGTCACAAAAGATGGATTAGAACATCTAGAGTTTCTTCTAAAAGCCTTCACTTCCTAGATCCATTCACCCATGGAAAAACAACCTTACCTGAGTCTCCTGCCATCAAAAGGCAATCCCTCCTCTCTTGCATGCAGTCAAATTATAAAACAGCAAAATACTTTATTAGGGGATAGAGTGACAAATCATCAGTAACTCAATGATATACAGATGAACATAATGCAAATAATAAGTGAATCACTCATAGCACAGCGTCTTTGGCTACAATGAAGCACAATCATTCTAATGCAATGACGTTAACTTACAATATTTGTATGTGGAAATGCTTCAGTGAGACCTGGATAAAAGGCCAAGGCGCACTGGGAAAATTTTGAAACACTGGAGGACATTCTTTCTTCCTTATGACAGTAAGAAAATTAAGGTCCTCTTGGTCAGATCTATGGGATTTTTCATGTGCTTTGCATGTCCCATATCCTGTTTTCAGCTGAAGTAGTTAATACTGCACTACATATGCTTGTCTGTTTTCATTCACCAGTTCTTTACAGGATATTTTCTCTAATAACCTTAAAAAAAGGGCTCAAGTTGAAATCAGCTTCAGAGCCCCCCTCTCAAAATAGCCAGCCATTTAAATTCCTGCTGCAAGTGTCTTACAGTACCTGGAAGGGAGGACCAGCTCACACCTGTCACCTTTCTTAAAAATAGCTATTGAGTCAGCCTTTCTCGTGGTTTCCCACTGGTGCCCAGTGACATTGTAAATAAACAGTGAGTGATTCTGATGACGCCCTGCAAATTCCCGCAATGTCCATGGAGAATCCCATCCATCCGGTCGTAGTGATTGATGCTGTCCTCTTCCAGTTTATTACATGCCATCTCAACTTTTATATTCCAGCAACAAATTGTTAAGAGGCTGTAATCCTACATTCATGCCTATGCCTAGTTCCTTCATAATGGTGATACCTATGGTGGTATCACCAGTGGTGATATCATAGCGGTGATTCTGATAACACATATGGAAGACTCCTGACACGAGTACTTGCCCAGAACTCCACAGGGGAGCAGATGAATGTATTGTACAGCATGACTTTGAGATGTGATGAGATATGGAGATGTATTAAGTGACTCAATCTGTCATTTCCTTCCTTTCTCCTGCCTCTTTTTGTGAAAGTGTACTTTGCAAGAGATTCAGTCTCTTGCGAGCAGCCTTTTGCCACCAGAAAAAGATGCAATGAAGACCTTTCCATGTGGCTTTTGCTACTGGATGCTTCACTTCATCCAGGGACATCTCAAGCCCAGTGGTGTCAAACTGTGACTGGAGGAGTTAGAAACAAGACATAAGCAATATTCCAGGTGCGGGGAGAGAACCTCGGTGGGAAAGGTTGCCTAACACACACTTGGAGAAGAGTCAACCAGTCTGAGTCAGTGAGTAGCCGAGGGAAACAAAATGATGGAGGCCTACATTTGGAGGCAGAATGGTGTTCCAGGATCCAAAGTGCTGTGCCTCATCATCATCACTGTAAAGCGGAGGTGGAAAGGAAGCCATAGAGAACTAATAAACAGACGAAAAACTGGCTCACAGAGATACCTGGCTCTGCTGCAGGTATTCTAGTCAATTTGCACATCTTCTCTCTCAAGAGAGCTTTCTAAAAACATCTCTTTGAGAGATGGGCTTGCCAAAAATAACATTTTATCAGCAGCACAGCTTGTCAAAACCAGCATTTTAGCTAGGGCAAGCACTCAGTGTGCAAATAATGTTTTTCCAGGAGCAAAGTTTCCCATATTGGAAAGTAGAAGCTGTTAGCACACCACTTTTACTAAATCCATCCCTCCTCCCTTCTTTTTGATAAAATGTTATTTTCATCCATCTCCTCCCCCTAAAAAAACATTATTTTTGGAAAGTTCCTGCCCTTCATGAAACACTTTTTTCCTCAAGTAAAACTCCTGATAAAACTCCGCTTTCAGCAAGCCTTTCTCCTTAAATTGCCATGGTCCTCACTCTTGATAAAAAGGCGTTTTCTGTTAAGTCTCCACTTCTGATAAAATGTTACTTTTTCCAAACTTCTGCTCCTGATAAAACATTCATTTTGCCAACATTGGCTCCTGAGAAAATGTTATGCTTGGCAAGGGCTGTTCCTGATAAAACATTTATTTTTGCCAAGCCTCTACTTCTATTAATTTTTTTCCCCCTCAAAATTATTATTATTTCCCCTAAAGCCTCCTTAATGTAAGATATTGGATATGACACAACAGTGGGTGACAGAGTATCACTTGCCAACCAGTCTTTTATCCACAGCCACGATCGTTAACGGTGAACCCCCCGAAACACTGACGTTGAAGGCCTCTTACACAGTGTGGTTTTTCTGGAAGCCTTGGAAGGAACAATGAAAAAGATATTTGCACTCTTGTGCTGAAAATGGGCTTAGTTATTGTATTAGCTTCTTGTGTAAGGCAAACCTGGTCTTATTTAAAAGTGAATAAAATCAGACCCACCAACAGGTTAAAGGCGAAACACTTATGGGGATGATCGGGATTTTCCAGTTCTCTGATATTTAACGTTCCAGTGAGGTTAAATGAGGTTAGAGATGGGAGATCAGGAGATGCCTGCTTGTTCACAGCAAAACTTTAGGCTGCCAGCAGTTCTGTATCTATTCTGTCTCATCTTGCCCAAATTCACATTGGCAAGCGCCATACTGCACCACATATTTCTCAAAAAATGCTTCTTCCATGACCACGTGCAAAAATGTGTTCCTGCGGTTGTGAGGTGCTGTAGGAAAAGGTGACAACGGCAGAGAGCCCAGGTGTCATGTTGGCACACGACAAAAGAACTTGGGTAACATATTCTCAAGCACTCTCTCTTTTTGCATTATCAGATGTCCCTCTGCCTGGCAGTCTTCAACAGGAATCCGAGGCTCTTTGTCTACTTCTGTGTCAAGTCTCATTCAAAAGCTAGTAACGAACAGCCTGATGTTTTTCACATGTTTGTACAAAGTGCAGCTGATCACTTACACATGTGGTAAGGGAGCTATGGCACACAATGTGTGAGGAAAGGGTGAGGACCTGAATCTCTCTAGCTTGGAGAAGCCGTAGGTCTCTAAATGCTGCTTGCAGCTACCTAAAGGGCACTATACAGAAGATGGATCCAGACTCCTCTCAGAAGAGCACTTCTGCAAGGTCAAGAGGCAATAGGCACAAGTTGCAGCAAGGGATATTCCACTTAGATGAAACGAAGAATAAATATCACCATGAGAGTGGCCAGGCACTGGGACAAGTGCCCAGAGAGGCTGTGGAGTCTGTTCTTGGAAATATTCAGAACAGAGCTGGCCAGAGCCCTGAGCAATCCAACTTTTAAGACAGTCCTGCTTTTAGAAGGAGGTTAGACCAGATGAGCAGAGGTCCCTTCCAACCTGAATATATGATTTTCAGTGTACAGCAATTTACACATTGAAGCTGGAACCCAGACAACAGAGAGTATTTTCTTCACAGCGAATAAAAAATTTACCTTGAACTGAGTTGAATATTAGACTGTAGCTGGTGTGTTTTGTTTAGTCTTACTAGCTAATGTCGCATCCAAGTTATACCTTCAATATATTAGCCTTCCGAAGGTTAGGTGGAAGACAGTAGGTAATTCATGGGAAGATGCATTAAAATCAGTCATTTTGATTAAATATCTAATTTATGAAGCTTCAAAGACAGGAATGGGAGTTAGAGATGTCAAATCTCAATGCAGCTTCAGAGAGAACACGGTAGACCTGAAGACAGTCTTGCATGAGGGCTGTGGAAGTATGTGGGCAGAGGCAGGCAAAATGTCAGAGCCATCCTTTCCAGCAGCAGAACACACTTTGATCAGTTTAAGCCAGCTGAGAAACTGCATTTTCAGGAAGCGCCCACTGAGCCTGATCTGATGTTTTGGTAGCAATGTGAGTTCCTCTTTCTTATCTCTGTACCCCTGTTTATAAGCAAAAGAATTGTTCTGGTTTGGTTTTTTTTTTTTCCGCTTGCAATATATAAATTCATTCACCTCAGTGCTTGTGCTGGGAAAGCTGATTTGGGGTGAGGCTGGCAAGCCACAAGCATCGCATTCCCTTTCTGGTCCATCCTTGCAGTTCCCGTTCCCAGGTTTAGGGGCACTCAAGACCTAGAGCCAGCGCTGTGCAATTGCGTGACAATCTCCTCATCACACAGCTCAATTTAGACCCTAATAACGCAAGACTCCAACTGGGAGAGTCATCTGCAATGCTGAGCACCAGATAGCACATCTTTCACAAACAACAGAGCAGTGAGGAACAAACTGGGTCCCAAGAGTGCCTTTGAATTGTAACCCTCTGCGTCAGAAAGGCCCAGTGTATGTTCTGGATGGCAAAGCTGAAGAGTAGCATACGAGCAAGCACCCATGGGCTGGCCTTGAACTCACCTCAGTTCACCAGCCACTGGGCTCAGTAACCAGGTAGCCCCAGTAGTAATGAGTAACGTAACAAAGAGAGCACTGGCTCAATACATTTCACTGCTCCCTTGCTCACCAGAGTGAGAAGGAGCCCTTTGTCCTTACAGTTTAGCAAAAGTTAGGAATTTTGCTTTATATTTTTAAATAAAAAGTTAAAATCAAAGAAGCTGAAGTAATTAATGAGCCCTCTCTTGCACTCTGATTTTAACAAAGTGACAGTGGACAAGATGTAGTGACATGCAAATCCTTAAGTTGTTAAGCTGCAAAACATGACAGCACTACCTTTATTCCATAAAAGAGACTGGAAAATCAGTGTTGATCCTTTCCCTCTCTCCACACCTCAGCAGATGCAGGTGTTGTTCTGAAAACGGAGTAAAACCCTGCATTTTTTTAGAACTAGCCCAGAGTACAACATTAATCTCTCACTTCAGATTAGCAAATGTAATGATCCTTGTCTGGTTTCATTTGTGTTATCTTTTCATCCCAGAATGGGAATGTTTTCTTGCCAAGAGAAGGAAAAAAGCTAAAATGTTTTCCAGGTTATGTCATAATAATAAACCTTAGATCCACTACAGCAGAAGTTGCATGAGAGAAATGTTAACAAGTCAGTAATAATGACGAACAGAACTATGATCTAACAGCCTCTACACTGCAATGAATTTTTTGTAAGACAAATAAGAACAAGATTTAAATGCAGCCGCTGGTTTAGGATGCCATATACTGCAATGCTGAACTTTGGGTACCAAGGTAATGCTCTGAAAATACCCCAAACGAATGGCCCCTTCTGAAAATGTCGGCCATAGATTTTACTAGGCTGACATTTAAGTTAAAGTCATGCCGACCTCAGAGCAAGTTGCCCCTTGCATCTTATTCATATCAGGCTTTTAGGGGAGTCAATCATCTTATTCATATTAGGCTTTTGTAAATATTTTTTGTTTTTCTTCTGTAAGACCTGGCCTCCGAACAGGCAGCTCCCTGCTATGTTCTTGCGATATTTCCAAAACATAAACATGTGCTTAAGAGCATTTTTCAGGTTCCTCAAATTTCCAGTTTTTTTCAGTGTACACACTTCCACACAAGTCAAAACCGTTCAAATATAGCACAGTTTCTTTGGCTGTTCAGAATTTCTCCTCCCAAACATGAGGCACGTAAATCAATACAACGTGTTTTACTGTATCTATACAAAGTACTTTCATATACTCTGATAAAGCACAGCAATATAAAAAGTGCAAAACCATCGACAGCCTGTTCCACTCACTTTTTCCAATACCCACAGCCTTGCTGTCACCTGGGTTCAGCCTCGAGACCCTACAGAGGTTTCTACCTCACTGTCTAACAGTAGGAGTTAGAGTTTCCCTGACATCTCTTCGTGACTCATGTTGTTGATCTATTTTAAGAAAGCCATCCCATTTCCAAAATTCAGTCACTTCTGACATCCCCTGCCATGTTCACCTGCCACTCCTGGCTGCTCTTCAGCAGCTAATTTGCACACCACATAAGCATTTAAAATTTGCAGTTAAACTGGGAATAAAATATCAGTACTAGGCATAGTTGATGACCTTTCCATTAATGACATAAGCAGATTAAGAGGTATTCTTTCAAAGAGAGGAACACCCCCCCCCGCAAACACCAAACACCAACAAGACAATCGATTGCATTTGCTTGTAGGGGTCATGCTTCAGGCCCTGACTCATTTGCTATTCTAAATGACTGAACTCACAATTATGTTATACTTAAAATATTAAGGCCATAAATAAAGCCATTAATGCTTATGTGGTTTTCTAGGAAAGCTTTACTAAGAGATTTCATTTTTCTATCAATCCCTGTAGTAGACACAAGTCTAGAGGCACCCAATCTCTGTCTAGACACTGCCCCCTTAATATCATACACATAAAGTTTGTATTGCCTTTCTCTGCAATAATATAACTAGTCCCCAAACAACATTGCACTAGTAAGAAGATATGAAACATCTAGCTCCACACCTCAGGTCAAATCTTTTCAATTTGGCAGAAAGAAAAATAAAAGGAGGTTAATGTTAAAACCAACTAGCTTGGTTTAAGAAAGTAAGAGAGAATGAGAACCTATTGATTTTCTTGGTAGTAAATAGCCATATGAAAGCAGTAATGTTGTAAGTGTTTTTGAACTGTTAGGGCACAATCTGAGTACAACGTATAGGCTGCGAATTCTCCACCTGATGAAACCAGTTGCCAAGTCATTTCTCATGCTGGCAGGACATGAAACGTTGACACAGAAAAACAACCCTCTGTCACCTCTCCTACACTTTTAATGAAGGGACCAGGTAAGAGGAATTTTAACTGATACAGATTTACCTGTGCGATTTAAGAAATGAGAATCATGCAGTTTGCCAGAGAGAAGCTTTTCTTTCCTTCCTTTGGAAAGCTGGGGAAAAAGACTTTGTCCCTGGACATACAAGTGGTGGACAGAAGGCAACCGATGACAGAATTAAGCAAGAAGCATGAACACTAGCGAAGATGCTTGAGGGTCTGTAGGCTTGGCCATAGTCCCTGGCTCAGGTCACTTTGCCGGCAGCACAGCTGGTTGCCTCCGTGCCCTCAGGTCAGGTTGGCTCCAAGCTTCCTAGAACATGAATTTCCATGACTTACAAGCTGTGGGGTTAGGAAAGACTTATGATTGTACGGGTTGACAGCACTGTATTTTGACTGTTCCTTGCAACTGTTAATTGCTATGAAATTTGAAGCATTGGAAAGCACTCCCAGAACACGGGACAGCTGCTTGCAGCAAATACATTTTAACAAAGTCAAAAATAAATCCCCAAACCAAAGTGAGTATTAGGTTGCTTTAGGAAATTCTGAGTTTCATTTCTTAACGCTTCTTATATTTTGCAGTCTACCATATGGAAGTTGTATTTTTAGTTGATGTTTTATTTTTAGTTGATGGTAACCATCAAAACAAGTTCTAGACTAGGGAGGAAGAATGCAAGGTGCACTGTCAGAGAGGAAAAGTGTCCTAGGACTGCAACAAGGCACAGACACCAGTAATGTCTACAAGTATCTTTTCATTGCAACAGAACTATGGCTGGAAAAGGATAGTCACGATAGCTATCTTGGTAAGATGCCAGCTATATTCGCTGCTGAAGCTTGAACCCATTTACTTATCTGATAGGAAAAGCTGCAGAGACTGGTCTGTAGGGTAGTAGCGGAGACAGTGACACATGCTGTAAGTATTCCTGTGGTGAAACACAAAGCAGGAAAGCCCACTGTTGCCACGAAGCTATAAATTGTGTTCAGTAGACATGCTGTCAGAGAATTAATTTGAAAACTAGCTCTGGTAAAAAACCTCAGTGAGTTATAGCAATAACACACGGGGTTAACTGAAAGCTCCCGTTAACCTAAAGAATTAGAAATCACGTGGACTTTGCTAATATTAGAAGCACTGAGATAAATTCCCTCATAGAAGAAAGCCTCTCAGATGGGATAGACTGGAATCTCTATTGGTAAAAATTAATAAAACCTTGCACTAACTGGTGGCAGCACCGAGACATTCACTCACAGCACAGGAGAACTACGAGTAGATCCAGAAAAAGGAGGAGAAAAGAGAGGAAATAGTCTCTTCTGAGTAGCATGATGCTGGCAGGTGGGCCAGTGTGGTCAGAGAAAAGCAGTTCCCTTTCTTGACATCCTCTCTCACTATACCAAGGATCTCTCTCAGAGTAAATCTGGAGATGCTGAAAAAACAACATTTCTTCTTATTATTTCTTTTTCTTTTTTTCTTCCCTACTTTGGAAGTCCTTTCACCTATGCTAATTTTTGCGGAGGTTACTATTACATGTGTTATTCATGGTGCCATGTCTGCACCTTCTCTTTCTGCCACTCATTGGAACCTTTTCAACCAGCTCTGTTTACTTCCAAACCTCCCTGGGCAATGTGAAGAAGGTGTTTGCAGCTTTCAAGAAGTCCTTTATTCGTGTTGCACCTGCAACAGTCACAAAAGGAAATAACGAGCAATTTGTTCACATGATTTTCTACAAAAATGCAGTCCATCAGTGTGCTTCTAAGAAAGCAGACTTTTCTAACGGCTTTAATTGCACAGCATAAAGAATTTACTGCAAAGAAAAAGGGACTCTCAGAAGGTTGTTTTTCACCACAGAGTATTCAAGTTCTTCTGAAGACCACATATAACTTACTAAAAAGCTTAGCAATATTTTATTATTTTCTTTTCAGAAGTGTAAAAAAATACTTTAAAGTACATATATGGACTGACCACAGATTTACTGCCACTGGCTCTTTGTAAGGCAGTCGGAATGAGGCTGCTCATGTACATAAATGAGTCCAGCTGGTACATTTACTGGCAACTTTATAAGAACACCTCCAGAACTGCTGAACGCTTGTGAAAGGTACGGTATCAAACAAACTGGACTGGACATGTGGGCCAGTTGATGGGCAAAGCACTATAAACCTATCCATAACTAGTGCAGCTGTGACTATAAAACTTTTCAGACCCCCCCCCCCCCCCCCCAACAACACACCAAAAAATTTTATATAAT
>NW_009596498.1:25295-35489 GCF_000690535.1 Cariama cristata
ACACACAAACATTTAATGAATTTCAAATGAAAAACCTGGAATGCTTAGAAAGACCATGTAATGATTTGGGGGAGTCCGTTACAGGTCACACTTAAAATAAGAAGTGAGGTTTAGTAGTCAATATATTTTGTTGCTTCCTTTAATCAACCTCAATTAAAATTTCCCAGCAACAATTAACTTTCTTTCTATTTTTAAAATCACATTTCAGAGTGCAGCCTGGTATCAATATCCAACAAAACAGGGGGACCTCTTTAATATTGCTGCCAAGAGAGTGGTACATTGTGGTACAAAGGCAGGCTTTGCGTATTTGTGTTAAACAGGGAAAGTAAAGCCGTTTGCCTCGTGTAGTAAAAACCTATCTAAAATTTATTCTTCCTCTGGCAGTGAAGTGCCTACATCTGGCCACTGCACTGTTCCTTAATGAAAGTTTATGTCTTCAGGAGCAATTTTTTCATTTATTTACTTATTTTTTTTAGCAAGTATCAGCACTCGGTTGTCAAATCCTGAAAACTTATTGCAATATGTTATTATCTGAGCTCTGTCCTTTACATGAACAGGTAAATAGAAATTCATTAATTTACAGACATAGCAAGGTATTTGTAGAGATGCCTGTTGTTAGTGTACAGTAATAATATCTTTTCAAGTTCTGAAAGAACCAAGTAAACTTACCAACCTGGTCTAAGGCATATCTGACCACAGCTCCCAGGTTGGCTCAAAGATGATGAGCAAAATGGGAAATATCTCCCATCAAAGGTCAAGAGAAGATATTTCAGTATAGTAGCAGTGGACAAAGTAGGACTTTGTAGCAGTGTGTACACTCAAGGTTTATTTCTAGCACAGTTCTTGTCATTGGCTCTGAAGAATATCACAGTGATTACAACCCACACAAACACCCCTGCTTAGCTTTACATGCCTTCTTTGGGATGGAGAATGCTTCCATCCCCTTTGGGTCCATGGGGTGCTAAACGCCGCAGCCAAGCCACTGCTGCCCAGGACAGGGGCAGCTCAGGGGCCATCACATCCCTGATCATGAGATCTGGTCCTCTGTACACAGTCTGTCTGAGCCCTGAAAATCACTGCTCGTGCAGCCAGAGATGTGTTATGTTTATAGCTCTCTGGAAAACTGCCAGAGACCATGTTTCTGAGGGACTCATGGCCTAAGTCTCCACAAAATTTGGAAGCTCCTTCACGATTCCTGAGGCAATACTGCTGAGACAGCTGAAGTTACTCTCAGAACTCTCATTAAGACAAAAAAGCTTCACAAATGGAACCTGGCTAAAGCAGCCAGGCCGAGCTTCTATAAAAAAGGGAGATAAAAACTGCTTTGGGGGATCTTTCTGACTGTGTTACATTATGGGAAATAGCTGTATTCCATCCTTATCTGAACTGCTCTCTTAAAACAGCCTCAGGCACATCTGTGTGTGGAGGATGGAGAGAGAGTATCTCCATCAGCTGTGCGCTGGCGTTCAGGCGTCACGCAGAGCATCCTCTCCATGCGTATTTCAGCTGACCACACCTAGTACAAGACAGATCGTTTTCACATAATAAAATTGTCCAGAAACAAAAAATATTGAGACTATCAAATCATATTAAGAATACCTTCTTCAGCAAGAACCAAGTGCTCACTTTTGATTACACTGAGACATTACAGTCATCAGCTTCCTAACCAGAGTAGTGAAGCCAAGGGGATTAAAAGTAACAGAGACGGTTGCAGAATTTCTATTCTACACAGATTCAGTGGAATTAGTGGAACATAAAATAGTTGTCAGACTGTTTTGTAGAGAAACTCTTTGATAAACTAGTCCCCAAAACACAGTACTAGATTAATTGATCCCATGCTGCAGCTTCTCAACTACTCGAACCTGACCTGCAGGCCTTCTACTGTAACAAGCAAGTACTGAGAAACTACATAAACTTCATAAGCAACACTTTCTATTTGCCTCACCTTTTTTACTCTGACTTTCTTCTGTTCCTGGCAATCAGAAGTCTCTGGTTTTATTTTTCTCCTATTCTTGTTGGATTGGATCATCAATAGAGCAAAGCCATGCAACTCTGAGGGATCTATGTAATTTATGCTGGCTGTGGGGCTGGCCTCAAAGTGTACAAATACAAAGAGATTTGACTCAGTAATAAATATTACTGGTAAAATCCTTCCCCTTCCTTGGGGTTCTGTACTCTGGCAGAAGCAAAAGGAAGGGAGGGAAGTGCATTGTTTACCTCAAACTGCAGGCCAAATTTCAAATGTTCATTTACTGCTGCTGAAGCATAAATTGTGGAGAAAGAACAGTTTAGCATAGGCTTGAAAAGGCTGTCTCTAGCAGAACCCCTGCTCAGACACTGTCAAAGTCAGGCCATGTTAGTTACCTTCCTTTAGCATTTTGAGTTTGGATTACATTTTCTTCTGCTCCAGCTGATAGACCATCTCAAAGTCCCATGCTGTATTAGTAGTGATAATCCTTCCTTCTTTGGCTGAAGTCCACAATAGCAGAAACACAGCCAGTCTCTTATCTCACATAGTCCCTGTCTAATTCATCCTCAACGCAGACAACCATTTATTTGCTCTCAAAACTAGGAGGCAAAAGCTGTGACTGATCTTAAATACAGGAGATGCTTATTGGGAACTGTAAAGAGTCTGGACAATTTTAAAGCCTATGTATAAACCAGATGACGTGGCCTCAGATGCACTGGCATCGTATCCTGCTTATTCATCCAGGTAACTTACCAACTTCCAAATATCCACTTGTGAGTTTTCTTCTAGTCATTTCTTCCATCGATGGTTTTGCCTCCTCCTGTAAAACTTTGGTTCACACAGCTGACATTGAAAGTGACGACCCCCTGATACACCAGCCCTCTGACTACTGGATAATTGGTGACTTGGTCAAGATAAACTCTCTGATTTTTTTGATCAACTTGTGTCTTAAAATGTTCTCATGTAACTATAGAGCACTCTGAAACCAGCATACAATGCATCTGCTCCCCTCCTTCCTGCTGTCTTCTCATAGCCTTAAGATGGCTGATATGAAACATTGCTGTTCAGGTTGACATAAACTATAATAAAAGGAGTATTATTATTTTGGAAGATACTGACTCCTTCAGTCAGTAACTGTGTTAATGTTTGCTCTCTAGGTATGATGCCCTCAAGGAGAGTTTACCCCATCCAGTTTGCCATCATTACATTTAATATTGGGTCCAGATAGGCCTTCAGTCTGCACTCCTGCTGATTGCTCCCTTCTGTAGAGATGGAGGGAGACAATAAAGATACTATGCTGTAGGCAACGGGAGCTGCAGTGTGAAGAAGGACTAACAGCGACGCTGTGAAGAAATGCTTGCCGATGAATAACAAACCAGTTTCTGAGTTGACCATGTAGTGATGTGGATCACGGTCAAACTTCAAGGCAGTCTGGTTACATACTGTGAAGTCTGCTAAGACTTTCACCAGTTTCTCCATCTTACACCATTTCTGTGAAGCTACACACTTAAATTAAGATCTTTTTCCCTATCCCTCCTCTGTCCATTACGGGCACCAGAATATACCTATGGCACATTGATAGGTTTTTTTCTTCAAGTGTAATTTTAGAGCTCACTGGGCTAGCCATTCTCAGACGCTGGTCCAAGAATCTGTCCCGAGGTATCTTTCCAAGTTATAACCTGGTTGCATGTGTTTCGCACACACTGAAAATTTAGATGCACAGTCTATTCATAGCACCCTGTAACAACAGCAACTTGCTTAAGACTCTCATTGATTTTGTTGGTATCATAAATATCTCAGCAAAATGACAGTGCAAGCCACATTATTATAATGTGGTTTGCTAATCTAGCAGTGTATTTTTCTAACTCTGTGATTTATGTCAAGGCTGTATCAATCAAGGATTGTAAATGCATACATCTAATTGTTTTTGTGATTTGCTTTTGTAGAGTGCACTGCATACTAGCTGCAATAACACACTCCAGGCTATGCATTTCCAGAGGATTACTGAACTTATTACTCTTCTTGGGTGGTTAAAGTCAGTCAGTCAGCCAAATACCTTTATAGCACTACACATAGAGGGCCATATTTTTATGGTATAGTATATGAAAGAGATAATTTCAATGGATAATGGCCTCCCACCACTTCATAAATGCTGAGGCAAAGCCAAGATTTTATTGTAAAAGGAAATTGATCTCAAGACAATGTTCTATTGCAGTTGCTGAAGATCACAGCTATTTTATTACAATAGCTGTAGCCTACTATACTGCAGATGAAGGGGAGTTAGTTAT
Organism: Cariama cristata; assembly: GCF_000690535.1. Lineage (NCBI taxonomy): Eukaryota > Metazoa > Chordata > Aves > Cariamiformes > Cariamidae > Cariama > Cariama cristata. Next base: position 29,553 of record NW_009596498.1, read on the forward strand.
TGTGGGCTTGAACCTGCAGAAAGAAGCATGGAAGACCACATGTGTAAGGAAGTGAAACAAAAATGCTCAGCGTGCATACGGAGACAAAGGACACGGGTTCTGTGTTAATAAATACTCTGCCATGGGGCTACTGCAGTACTCCTGTGTGCAGTTGAAGGAGGAAGGGCTAACAAAGCGTTTGTTTGAGTGGGATAGGCAGTATGGAGATAATGGATAAAGTCTGTGATTTGGTGAAACAGTGAGAGTTTTCTCCTTGGATCTTAACCTACGTCCTTTGCTAGTTTCAATTCCTGCAGATGCCTTTTCATGCCATTTCTCAAGAGAGAATGACTGCACATCAGGCAAAAGCAAAAGGCCGTTTATGCTCCGTGCACACACCCTCACCCGGGCACGCGTAGTTGGGCAGCACAGCTCGGACCAAGGCTTTGCACCTCTGACAGCAGCGGTCCTGCGTGGGGGCTGAGGGAGCAGGGCACAGTTATTTTTGCTAACACACTGTCTTCAGATGGGGCTACCGTGCATGCCATCCAATTAGGGGCCAATCTGTCGTAGAAATACATATTTGATGACGTCCTGCCACTTGAGTAAGAGAAGGGAATATAGGAATTACTGTACTGGATCTATAGGGTGGATCTGACCATGACCCCTGCCAGGTGCTCAGCAGATGCCGGCGTACCACGGTTGGCAGATGTGGGATAATCTCCACTCCACACGCATTAGGCCTCATCCTGATCTCAGGCTTAAACTCTGAATCAAGAGGTTTAATGGCTGGATGGTTTCCAATGGGCCAGGATTATTTATGTAACCGAATCAGGGTCTGTCCGCGCTGTGAGATAAAAGTGGGAGGGCAGCATGTTTTGCCAGCACTAGGTCAGGACAGGGGCTGCAGCCTGGTCAAGAGCGTGACCTCCTTATACCAAGGGGACTGGATGGCCAAGTTGGGCCCTGATCCTGCAAAATAGTGTGTTTAAAGTAATCCCACAGAGCTTCTCCAAAGAACTGGAGGGTGTCCATGATATTTCCAGTGAGTTTTAGCACTCCAGCAAGCTTGGACCACAATGTGTGCAAATGAGGGGACGAGCCCTTCCAGCGCCTGGTGCCAGGCACCTCCCCAGCCCCAAGCCCCTGCCTCCCTGATGCTGCGGAGGGCAGAGCAGCAACTGTGCCCCAAAAACCTCATGCCCTCCGGTGCGCTTCCCTCTTCATCCAGCTTGTGGGGAGGGATGGGAACTGCCAGCTCTCCTTGACTCAAAAAGCCCACTTCTGGAGTTTGCGGGGTCCCCAGCACAGGTTTTGGAACAGGTTCAGACTGACCTTGTAATGCATACGGTGATTGGGCTTAGGAGATTGTTTTGCCAGGTTTAGGTGATTAATTATCTTGCTGGGAGAAGTCCAGCAGGTACAGTAATACCAGACAGGTGTTTATTAATATTGCAACCATATTTCCTCCCAGCGTTTGATCTCGCCAGCTCCTGACGTTGCCTCCTTAGCGGAGACAATTGTCAGCTGACACCCGATCCGTTCTTTCTTTGGCACTTGAATATCTTGTATTTCGCCTCCCCCCTCACAGGTGCTAAAATAAAAACAGAAGGGGAGAAGTAGGGTTTACAAGAGTGTCCATGCTAGGCGGTGGGAAAATTTGGTGAGGTTGGCCTGGTTTTCCATGCCAAGAGCACAGGGGCACGGTCAGGGTGGGTACCTGGATGCTAGGAGGGATGCAGGTGAGGGGATCGCAGACCTCAAGCTGCCGTAGCAGGATTACAGACCTTGGAGGTTCCTTTTCAACCATTTGCTGGAGTTGATAGAAATGTCTTTTTAAGATGATGTATGCAAAGGCCCATGGAAGGAGATTAAAGCTACTAGATACGGGGTGGAGCAGGAAGTGTAGTTATTTACAACCTAATCTGGTAAAGATTTATCTGTGTGTTTGATTTTACACACATGATCCAGCGGTTCGGGAGAGATTGTTTTTAGAGGACTTTGGATCAGATGCATGAATATTTCAATAATCCAAATGTGAACAGGTATGGAGTTATAAGTATATGCCTTCATTAGTTTTTTTATTTTTGCAGAATTGGGTACAAGCAAATTAAATTCTCACTCCTGTATCTATTTTACCCAAATAACCCTTTATGGATTTTATGGATTATTTTTTTTTGTAGTAACTTTTCTCTAGCAATAAAACTGTCCTGCTATCAACACATATTCAAACACAACTCTTTTCAGACTACTCACATTGATTTTTATTTTTGAAACACGCCACAGTGTTAAGATGTAATTCTTAACATACGTGCTATATATTAAACATATGGATCAATGAGGAATTTGTCCTTATGTCTTCCTTCCTGTCTACTTGAGGTATTAATGAATGTTTAAAGCCCATGTTTGTTGCTGTAATTAACCGGAATTTGACCTTCATGGTGACTAATGGTACAGGTAGATGGTTTGGTAGTACAAATGAAAGTATTGGAATAGTATTTTTATTTCATTACGGCTTTCAGTTTTGACAATTTAAAAGGTGTTTCCAGAGGGATGGAATGGGGGGAGGAGCTTGTGCCTTTAGGAGAAAAACTACTTTTATTCATAATGCAATAGCTTAATGAAACTCCATCATGGCTGAAAGTTTGAGGAGAGGTCAGCATTCTCTGAAAGGATAAACAAAGCCCAGGCAGCGTGTGTCCTGGGGCACTGCTGAAGGCATCTCAGTCCTCTCAGCACCTCATTGCCAATACGAAGCCCATCTAGGCTTGGTGAAGCCAGAGGTTTCACTATGGGATGGTTACTTGGTGTGTAGCTTTAAATGACCTTCAGCAATGCTGGCTCCTTGCGGTACCTCTCCGAGTCACCAAATCCATGCCTGTTATCGACATGTTTGGAAAAGGCCTGAATTCCACAGACTCCAGGCTAGACCCTGATGGATGCAGCAAGTGAGCCCCTCTTCCTCCAAATAGCAGGCAGTGTGTGAGTTACCAGCGGTGTAAGGCAGGTGGGAAATAAAGTAAAAAAAAAATCACTGTAAATGCATTAATCCATTCATTGAGTCACTTACTTCCATGCGACTGATCCTGAACGCCCAATCGTACACCTGCAGGAGGTTGTACAACACAAGAAGTCCCTCTTGTGAAGTGTCTATTCCATGGCCTTCAAGACGAGACTAGCTCTGTAACCTAGAAGCCTGCAGCCATGAACCTACTCTGCAAACCTTAGGAAAAGGATGTGAGTATCTTCCCCCTTCACTGGCTGCAAATAGAGCATACATTTGTATCTCTGTGTAAAAACTATTTTGGAACTATTTATCTATGTAATGCAAAAGGTAAGTATGCACCACTGTCAGGATCTTATATATTTTTCCAGGAATGGCACATGTTTCGAAAAGCACTGTTTTGAGTATCATCACAAAGTCATTGACTTACTCTAATTTTTCTTATCAGTGCTAGTGATCTATGGACTACCAAAGAACTAAACATATATTTTTATTCTAACACAGACTTAACAGTCATAGAATGCTACGCAGTCATTACCCCAATTCAGTAATATATTGTTTTAGTGAGAGCTATAACCCTCTCCCTTGGAGAGAAACACTCTGCTATTTAACACACTCTGATAAAGTGACTTTTTTAGCTTCTAGAGCCTCAAAAGTAAAAGGAAATCATGCACAGGAGCTGTAAGAACAAGAATGGCTGGGATTGCAGTTTACAAGATCATTCAAAATCTGTATAGACTTCTTATTCTGCTATTAAAACATGACCAAGAAGAGACATGAAAATGTATAATCATGTGTTCCTTGTGTTGCTATTGTTTTAATTTTTTTTTAGATTTCATCTCAGAAGTGGTATCTGGTTTACCTACTTGCTTTCCTAGCTACCATAGCTGATGTGCTGGCTACTTGCTAATATTTTTTCCTTGTAAATCTAAAAAAATTAACTCCATTATAGTATCAGAAAAATGTCTAAACACTTTCCGTGACACAGGAAGCTTCCACAAGACCTTTTATAAACAAGGAGAGAAATCAGCTGTAATTTTAAAGTACGGGCCTTGTGTGGGACCACTTTTTTTCTGACATCTTTCTGACACTGCTTCTAAAGTTGCTCATTTATCATGAACCAGGTAGAAGTATTCTTTTTGTGTGTGTGTGTGATTTTCAAATTATATATGTATAGACATAAATAGTTTCAGGAGCCAAAAAAATGCCAGGGAAATTATTACTTCCAGTGCTAGTGTTGAAACAGTGCCAAGCCCAAAGTTTTGTAAATTAGGCTGTAAGTGTGAAATCCCTCCAGCTGTTAAAAGTATTCCATATCTAATTATGTTCACAGTTTTTCAGACTACTCTCTCCATTTGGAGAATCCTGAAACTACATACTGTGTGCCTGGAAGTGAGGACCACATGCCTTTTGTGAAAACCTCCAAAACATAAAGAAAGCAAATAGTCAAAATAGATAAGCCATGTATTTGTATGGTTTTGTCAGTGTTTTCCTATGTGGCTTTCTTTGTTTTCACAACATTTCTTTCTAAACGCCATTTACTGTAATGTGCCCACCCTGTCATTCCAGATGCCATGAACAGTTATATGTAAGGAAGTGCCTATTTTTTAAACCTATTTGTACAGCAGGCTAAAACAACAGCTGCATGAGAGCAATGAACCCCCAAAAGGAGGAAAAGCTTGTTTGTAGTCACTGCTCCAGCCTTCAGAAACCAACTGTAAAAGCTCTTTGTGAGCACCAAACGGTATTGTCAGAAAGTGGGGAGGCTGCCCATTTTGAGGAATAACTTAATGCCAGATTGATGGGAATTGCATTTTTTAAAATCTGCTACTAAACTTCCTGACTGTATCTGATCCTCTGCATGTTCACATTGCAACAAAACTGGCTAGTTAACATCCTTGTCACTCATTAAATACTCAATGCAGACACTGTCCTGAATGAGAGCCTAGTGATGTAAGCATTAAATAAAACCTGAGTACGTCCTACACCTTAAGAGCAGCAAAATGTCAGCAAGAGTGGGAAGAGGCGAAAACCATTTGCAATCAAAAACATTTTCCATCATACTTTCCTTGTTATCCTCTGGTTAAATTACAATTCTATATATTCTCTATGTAGGAACTTATATGGTGATATACATATCCATATATAAATATATATATCTCTCTCTGTATCTGTATATATGCGTGTTTCCTTATTCCTTTGGTGTACATCCAAAATTTTACGAAACCTACGGGTGTTCTCCAAGGTCAAGGTTCCTATTAAAGACTGTTCATTCGTCACTTTTGGTTTGAACATACCTACATTACATAAATATTTCAGTCATTTAAACTGAAAAAAAAAAAAAGTGAATAATTTACCTTATCTATTGTCCCGTATCACAAATACAATTTTCCACCCAAAGGTCCTTTGAACAATGACGCTGCGATACTTAATGACAGCTACAGCTGGCAGCCTGGACAGTCTCACTCATTTTGCAATTTAAATGGCTCAGAAGTTAAATGCATTGAAACCAAAATACTGAAGAAAGACTGATTAGGTCACCCAAGTAAATTTGTGCTGCCTTGTAAGGGTGAACTGCTTTATCACAAGTATATTAAACCTAGCAGAGGTGGCACCCCGCCACACACATGGAAAATCCCACAATGTATTACAAGCAAGGATAGCTTTTTTTCTCCTTTTTCCAGCTCCTTTTTCTCCAGGAGAAAGTGACTGTCCATCCCTGACAAGGACACTTGTTCCACTGCCCTTTCCTTCTGTGCCCAGGGGTAAGCCCCCTCCAGACCACCCATGGACTTGGAGCTGAGGGACCTGCAGGGGGATCGAGCTGCTGATGGGTTCCAGCTTTGTGAGTCCCCTAGCCAGCCCGACCCTCTGCTGCTCTTAGCTTTGCCTAGTGCAGGAAAGTGAGTAAAGACAGCAGAGGCAGATGTTGGCAAGGAAAAATCAGTGTATAG
>NW_009596498.1:35517-55081 GCF_000690535.1 Cariama cristata
GTCTTAGTGGGGACTCGAGAGGCACAGGGGCAGGGGAAGGTATGCTTTGGGGACGGTGCCTGAGAACACAGGAGTGCTGCATTTTTTATTTTGTGAAAGACACATACATAAATTTAATTTGAAAAAACTTTGAAAATCAATGCAGGTAGTAAGAAGAAATGATGAGATTTTCAAGTTGCTAATGGAAAGTGCTCTGCACAGCAGAGAGCACATCATCTTCCATACCATGCTTCGGCACGGAGTTGCTGCACTGTTCCCACCGGCTGCTGCTCTCCCCATCCCTGGTGTCTGCACTGCCCGTAGCCATGCCAGACAATCCCAAGGACATCCTGAAGCTCACTGCAAAGCATGGTGACAATCCACACTCCTGATAGGTATTAGGCAGAGCTTCAAAGTGCTTAATAACACATTTTTGAGTTTTCCAGAATTTCTGTCTCTGGCAAGGCCTGGAAATGTCGTGACCAATATTCTTCGGAAACGTCTGATCTGCAAAGGCAGGGCTCACCACAATCAGAAAGCACAGCAGTGTTAACAGCTGTAGGAGCAGAAAATGCTTTTACAACTTTCCGTGACACATCTACAGGTTTGCACACAGCCAAGGATATAGTTAAGTCAGAGTTATTTATTGATCTACCTAAAGTTGGGCACAAATGGAAAAGTTTTGAAGGTTGAAATGCTCTGAAGTAAAAATGTTTGGCATATTGACCCAGGTGTCCATTTATTACTCAGCTGCTTCTATTCTTCTGAGTGTGTTATTCACTTGAAAATAAAATTCTGAATAATGTGTTCCATCCTGATTTTGGTTTTATTTTATGCTGGACTATAGTAACTTTTGAATAATCCTGTTGATGATCAGTTTTAACACTGAAATTATCAGAACTGACCCAATTGTTTTCTCAAAAACTTTTCATGGTAATTAGCACATTTTTGTGAAGGATCTCATTGTTGATAAATTATTTTCAGATAGAAAATATTCAGGCAGTCAATTAAGAGAACTGGGGGTAGAAAAGTTGTTCTTATTTTAGTGATTTTACCCTACTTTAGAATCTCCCAGTCATGTTTTTACATGCAAACTCATGATATTTATTTTGCTTTCCATGAGCCCCATTCATTTAAAAAAAAAAAAAAATCCCCAAACCACCACCACCATATACATATGGACTGCAAAACCACAGCATTCCAGGCAAAGCCGAGCGAGCGTGCAGGCAGCACACCCAGGCGAGCTAGCGGCGTGGTCCTGCCGAAGGGCTGCAGGAGTGCAGGCATACACCGCGCAGTCAACATAAAATCACTTCAAAGTTCATGCAAATGAAATCTGTTTGATTGTTGACCATCAGCTCAATCTAACACGTGGTATGTTTAGTAGTTTCAGTTACCAACCTATGAAAAAGATCGTTGGAAGGGTTTTAGAGGTTTTTTTAATTCCAATACATACAAACAGCTTCTTTTTGCTGCTGCTGTGGTTAATCATTGTCAGATTGTAGGATTGCCTTGATTGGTTTATATGTATTACATTTCAGTTTTCTAATTCTAAAAGGGTGTTTTATTTATTTGCTTGCCACAAACTATAAACACCCATTAAAAGTGTAGATAAGGAGAACTGTACAAGACAATACCCTGCTATAAAACAGCAGTGAAATAAAAGTACATAGAGATGCCGTGCCTAGTAAACTAAGCTGACGCCCTAAGGTTTCACGCACGGTAGCTGGGGCAGTTAGGCAAATTAATGCTTTAATCTGCTCAAGCTCCTGTCCAAAAGCTGTGTGTTCAAACCCTGGCCAAGATGAGTCAGGGTATTTTCCCCAGGGACAGGCATCAGGCTTCCAGGATTGAAATGAGCCTGCCATTTACAGCATCCCCTGCCAACGAAAGTTTTCCAGGAGACCTAAAACACAGGGGTGTCTGCAGGAGCAGGAGGCATATGAAGACTTCTGGCTAGGCTAAGAGGCAGGGAAGTTTGCAACCAGATAGCTCACTCTTCACCCGTTCACTGCCATGAATGGGAACTAAAAGTTATTACTTGGCATCTCCTTGGATTAATTTAAATATCTCTTTATTTTGGACATTGGGAAGGCATGGATCTTTAGGAGAGGGTGAAGAGCACAATGTAACAAGCTAAGCATTGCAGGGTAATCCCTCTCTGATGAAGGCCACAGTTTCTCTTTCTGATTTCATACAAGTTTTCTAGATTCAGCTTGTTTTCCAGCCATGTTTGCTGAGCTTTGCAGAAGCTGGAATCCATATTAGGAGCTAAAGAGGTAAGTTACCATTTCCCAAAGGGTAAAAGAGATCTAGGATCCTGAAGTCTGTGGCGTCTGGTTCCCAAACCAAACCTAACCATCTATTTCAGTAGCTTCCAGTGAAAATGTGACGATCTCCTGGAAGCAATCTGCAAGCTGGTTCTTGCCACAGGAGCATGGTGGGGACATGCCCACACTCTAAATCCTGTCAGTGCAACCTCCTTGTAGGTGATGCCATGTCCTGTAAGACCTCTTCATAGCCTGGCCAAGCTCCCTCTCTCAAGTGCTGGTGCTTCTTTCCCTTCAGATGTTCTCAACCATCAGCAGTTCTGCTCAGTGGAAAGGCAGATGAGCTGAAATCATGGCATTAAAACACTCTGTACGCATACAGTTTGTCAGGATCTTCCCCATCCTTTTTTATCACAATAAAAATATTTATTTATCTATGCAATCAATACCAGGGAGATTTTTATTGTCAAAGGTAAATATTGTGAATATACTCACAGATCCCCATATCTAAAAAGGAACATTTTCACAAATGAACAAGTGAAAATATTGATTACTAATTCAGACTGTGTTATTGAACAGGAAATCAATATGGATTCTGGAGCTTGAGTGTTTTCATTCATTTCATTTATTTTTGAACCATTCATCCTCAGGCCAGAAATAGTAATGTCAAGGTGCATGAAAGCTGTGCTGTTAGCCCAAGAGGTTACGCTGCTGTATCTGACGGTCCTCCCTGTGATCCTCCTTCTGCACTGACAAATGACATATTGTGTTGGCAGCACCAACACGCGTCCTGTTAGGGCAAGAGTAATTTGCTTTTCTGATTTTCACTCCAAGGGTCCAAAGGTGAAAGGATGATGTACTTCTCAGTGTTCAGCATCCTAGATTAAATGAGGTGGAGTTCAAAGAATGATAGAAAGCGTTTCAACAGCTAAGTGTTAACAACTGCAAGAGACCAAGCAGCAATGTGAACGGGAAGAATTTCGTTTTCAAGCATGTAAATATTGTCCCAGGTACAATGCATGATTTAATAGTTAAGCCACTTTATCATATCTGATATTATGTTTGTGAGTTAGAACAATAGTACCACATACAATTTAAAAGTGCATGTCATAGGATAGATCCTCCCACAACAGAGAAGAAAGTGTAATTGCCATGTATGCTGCATTTTGCTGTCAGAAACAAAATGCTACCACCTAGGCCAAGGCTTTCTTATTTTGCTTCTTGACCACACATCACCTGGTGATGAGGAAAGGACACTATTAAAATAGAATTGCTTCAATATCTCAGTAACTGAACCTGTCAGAATTAAAATCTGTAAAATTTGAATACAAAGAAATTGATTTTGATTCAAGTCAGAATGAGAATAAAAATATATTCTGTAAACCAAGCTGTTAAAAATGTCTTTAGGTCAAGGAAACTGTAGATTTCAATTCCTTTTATTTCATATATTAATATTTGAATTCCAATATGTAAAATGTAAAATCAAAGATGTATTTTTGTGGTAAAACTCAAAAGCACATGTATCTTGTCATTCACTTTGGAAACAAAATGTTTTTTAAATCAGCACATTCCTTAGAAACTTTTGATCTTGACAGAGCAGCATATCTATTAAAAAATTTATAGCCAGAACCAGTATGTAGCTATGCATAGCCAGAATACAAATTCAATTGACTTTGCCTTTTGCCATGTATGCAGATATTTCTACTTTCTGTAGCATATGTTTATGCGACTTTCTTTACATTTGCAAGTGTTACATCCCAGTCCTGCCACTTGTTCTGTGTGAACGGGTTATTGCACCTATATATCCTTTGAAGTCATGCCTGTTTAATAGATTAGTCAAGCATATGTGACAAATAGATTTTCTTTGTGAAATACTCTATCTAATAAATCTTTGATAGATGACAAAATCATCGGTGTATTTCTGGTTGGCTTCAGTCTTCCTCTGAGATCAAAAAAGGAATGTTTTGATAAAATAATCTATCAAACAAATCATAACTTTTTCTATTAAACTTTAATGTTTAACCCCTACTACAGTAAGGGATAACAAAAAATCTTTTCCTGGATTTTAAAAAATACTTTCAGCACCAAAGAACTACATCCATTCAAGGCCTTACAAGGTCATTTTTCATGGGCAATGAAAGTGTAATTGCTGCAACACTTACATATTTGGTAACTGTTATGGTGAGTTCTTAGGGGTCCAGAAAATGGGTAATGTAGACAAGTTCTCAAACAGAACATAGCTAGTCATAGGATAAATTAAACTATAAAACTACTTATCACAATTTGAAACATAACAATTAACTTTAAAGGGAAATGGAAAGAGGAATTTTATTCTGTACGTTATGACGATATTCGTATAGAGTAGGTTCTATACAGCTTCTATGAAATAGGTTCTATCAATGCAGATACGTTCTATATGTCTATATTAGTTCAAATGTTTGTTTCTTTGAGGTATTTTTTTCAATTTTTTGAGTAAGGAACTTGGAGAGAGAAGTGCAGTACTCTCTCTGAGGCTTACAAGGGTTGAGTTTGCAGGAGGTGTCAGGAATAGGCAGATCCTTTACAATGCTAGAAACTGGGAAGTACTTTCTTGTTCCCAAGTGTATTCAGTTCTGCAAGTCCTGCCCCAGGCTTGTATCACAGTTGTGCGTGGGGTCCCAGGATGAGACCTTGAACATAGATTCCCCTGAGGGTCTCGTCACCTCCTGCCACGTAGGGCTGCAGCATCGTTCCTCCTGTGTACCACATGCGAGGGGTCCGCAGCTGGTTCCTCATCTATTACTGAGTGTATCTAGAATTGTGCATGTGGGACAGGGATTGACTGTCTTCACTCAGGATGCCAAAGTTCACTGTACACGCCTAGGCTGGTTGTCCTTTCCATCTCGAGATAGCTGTCTCAGATACGGAAGATGATTTGCCTCTGCTTATTTATTTCTGTTGCCCTTCTCCCAGGCAACTGGTGACAGAACAAGAGGGCATAGTCTCAAACTGTGCCAGGGGAGGTTCAGGCTAGAAATGAGGAGGCATTTCTTCACAGAAAGGGTCATTAGGCATTGGAATGGGCTGCCCAGGGAGGTGGTGGAGTCACCATCCCTGGAGGTGTTTAAGAAAAGACTGGACATGGCACTTAGTGCCGTGGTCTAGTTGACATGGGGGTGTTAGGGCAAAAGTTGGACTCGATGATCCCAGAGGTCTCTTCCAACCTCATCGATTCTGTGATTCTGTGTAAAGGAGGCTTGACGTGGCCAGTGAAGAGCTGGGCTGTGTCAGCCTCAGCAAGTATCTCAATGCAACAGAACAGAGCAGGAGACCAAAGCAGCTTTGGTGCTCAGGTCCCAACATCAGCACTGTGTGCAGTTCAGGGGGGTTGCCTGAGCTCATGCTTGTGGTTCAGAGCTGTCCAAAGGACCAGTACAGGGTTAGCACCCTTATGTCCGCACTAGGGGTTGGAAAGCATTTTGGTCTTGGAAGCAGAGCTTCTGGTCTCATTTCCCTCTAGAGGAATCCAGCTTCAACCCACTGAAACTGCTCTGCAAACCAAACCGATGTGCAGTAAGGGGCGAAGATCAGCAGATTCACTTCAAAACCACGCTGCTGTCTGCAAACAAAATGCTAATGTAGGCACAGACTTAGCCAACCAACTTTCACATGTCTAAAACTACATGAGGTAAATCTTGACTAACGAATGTAAGTTTGAACCTTACCTAAACATCTTTGTTCTCATGGATGCATTTTGAGACAGTAAATCAAAACTAAAGTGAAAGAGCACCAGCTTTTCCTAGGTTTAGGTTCATCAGTTACTGTGGCCTGTCCTTGCCATGACCAACTGAGAGGATCTAGAAGCCAGATATTTTGGGGGGACCTTCAGGACCAGCAATAGTCCTGAGGGTGAAAGACAAGCGACCAGGTATTGAACAGACCATGCAAAGACAGAGATTTATTAAAAATGCCCAATTACAATTTAAAGTACTTGTTCTCACAAATCATCTGAGAGGAGGGGAAAATTTACATTTATAAACATGTATGGAACACAGGCACTTAATTTGAGGCACATAAGACAGAGTAAAACATGGATTTGAGCTCAAGTTACATAAATGCTTAAATAGCAGTTTTAATTTCTCATTCATCCTTCTCCACCAAATAAAACTTCTTAATGTAATTACAGTGAAGCTGTGAAAAATAGTTTGCTGGAAGAGACAGTTAAGGTAGTGATCTGCAGCCTTTATCTAGCCAAATTGTACTTTCTAAGCCTATACTACCAGAGACTTTCTTGGAAACTGTGCATACATTTGTGTGTATGCATGCATAGCTGTGTGTAACAGAGCCCTGGATATTAGATTACATCTGCATATCCTTATCTATCTGCTATGGTCCCTGCATCTTTAGAGTAGGAAGATGCATTCTTGTATCTCTTTCTAGTATAATTTGCAGGGCTGCTCAGGCATAGGAGAAGGACTTTGGTTGCATTTGAATCATAATTTTTTTAGTTAAAAAAGAAATCTCTAAGCATGATTTCATCTTCTCTAGCAGGCAGATCAGCTATTTATACACGCACACATACATTTTCCTTTATGTAACAAGTATGCCATGTCGTGGTCTCTGGCCGCACGGCCCAGCCTAAGATTCTTTGAAGCCAAGAAAAAAACATTCTTTCATTTGGCAGTGGCGCGATCAGGCTAAGACATAAAAAGCAGTGAAAAAAGGCCTTTCCTGTAGAATTCCTGGTCTTGCCTAAAGAAAGTAGAGCTAAATATTTCACAAGAAAGCCTGATCCTGCAATCTAATTTTAGACATGATGTAATAGGAGCATGTACTAAACAACAGGAGTGAAGGAGGGGAATTAAGGACAAGGATAAAGGTAATAAGAGCATGCATTTCTCCAGCCTTGTTATTTGTGCATATTCGTAGCTCTGCTGAAAGTGAAGATGTAGTTATTAATTTGTTTATTTAGTACTTATTTTGTCATATGTACTAGTAACCTATAGAGGCTATGCCTGTTGTTGTGAAACTTAGTTTCTCCTTTCCTAAAGGTCAATTTCATTACAGGTGTAACGAAGTACATAGGTACAGTACATAAAGTTTGCTGGACATGGGTGCTGACTTCTTCTGCCAGGTCCTGTCCAGCACGCACCATCCAACATCTGCTACGTGTATATGGCAGATGGGAAGCGGGAGGCAGAGTGGGGCCAAGCCTTTAGGAGAGCCTTTTTCTTCTCTTACTTGCTAGGTTACAAAGCACAGCCTTCAGCTGAAGATGGGTACTGGGAGCGGTGGTTGCAGAGGACTTCACAACGGGCTTGGCCATCATGGGCTGGACAGGGACTGGAGATTGCAGGTGTTTGGGGTGCAGCAGCACAGCGGCACCAGCACCCTTAGCCACCAGTAAGAGCAGTTCCAGTAAGAGCAGTTCCAGTAAAAGCAGTTCATGGCAGTAGCAAATCTCTGTTTCCACTCCTGGGGATAAATAACACCAGCTTTCACTTGCAAAATAAACCTGTTCTTTCTTCAAATGAGGCTGTGTTCCCCGCCCGCACCTACAGCAGGGGTGTGCGCTGGATTAAGGCCTCGGCGTGGCTCTCACATTGTGGGAGATGCTGCTTTGCACAGAAATCCATGAAACGGCATTCTTTCTTCAAGTGGATTTTGCAGTTCTCTGAAAGCCAAATCAAACGCTAATAACATTCAATCAACATTTCCATATGTAGATATTTTTATCAAACCACATTCCCTTTCGTTGGTATTTTTCAGTACTGCTTTGGTCTCTCGCATGTATACATATTGAGCAAAGTAAATAGCAGTGTAGCTTTATGAAATGTTACTTAACATTTATGAGTGTTTTTTAAAGTTTCTGATTTTGTTACTCTTGCCAGTGCCAGTAAATGTGTTTGAAGTCCTTCACATGTTGCTTTGTTTATAGTAGAAACACCAGATTTTGCTGAGGAGCACATCTCCCTATTAAAAAAAAGAAGCTGAAGTTTTATTAAATAAAAGCCTTCAGAAGAGTCAGTTGCTCCATAACAGTTGTGTGCAAGAAAAAAACAAAGTTCGTGTCCATTTTTGTTAATGACCTCATGAGTTTTGCTAGTTAAAACTGAAAGCAAAGAAACCAGGACTGATGCTTAACTGGCAAGAAGCCAGCACAATGAAATTAATAACATATGTTGAAGAACCCATTTGTAACATTTTTTCCATTTAAAAAAAAAAAAAAAAGTGGCAGCTTAAAACCACTGACAGGACTGTCTTTTCTTTTTTCCTTTCTTTCTCTTCTTTCCTCCCCCCTTCCCCTTTACTACATGGGACACTTTGGCTTATGTCCAACTGTGCGGTACCAAACTTGTCTCAGAGTTCAGATTAATGCTTTATGCAATTTTAAGTGATCCTCTCACAGCTGCTGCTCAGGGGAATATTGTAGTGAACGTGTTTGTTCTGAGGACCCGGTGGCAAAACCACAGATGCAGCAGCCTCCCCTTGGCAAATAACAGATGTGGCGTATGCTGCGTTCAGCCCATCCTGAGCACTTACCTTACTCCTCAGCAATGTGTGGGGCACTGCCCCAGCTCGCTGCCAGCCAAACACAAATTCAACTGTAAAGCACTTGGCTTGTGATGTTTTTTTGGCTTGATTGTTCTCTGGTCACATGCAAGTGAATCTTTTTTTATTGATACCTGCAGTTGAGGTGAAGTGAAGACCTTGGCCCCAGGAAGGTTGCCTCTGTCATTATCCTCTGGGATATGTCACCTCCCTGTTTTTCGATCTTCCTTCCCAGCCAGTGTCTTGTTTTCGTTGTTGTTGGGTTTGCGTTTTTTTCCCACTCCCACTAGAGACTGTACTGTATGTCCTTTGGGGCAAAACACTCTCTCTTGCTACATTCCCCATCAGATTTTCTGTGTGAAACTCCAGGCACGCTGGAGCTTCCTGGCACTGCTGGGATTCTCCCGCTAAGAGGGTTAAGTGCCTACAATGGGATGCACAAGCCAGAAGTGGTTTCAGTCATTAAAGCTGATGGGAGGAGAGCATTGTGTTTTGAGAAATCACTGCTTGGGATACAGGAGACATCTCGGGTTTTCAGAGTGGCCAGTGAGTTGGAGAGGTACTTTAAGGATACCCTGGTAGTTTTGAGCTGGGTGCAGAGAATGACAGAAGAGGAGGATTCCCAGCTCTGGGAATTCCCAGGGAGATGCTGGGAGGGGAGACACTGCCTGGAGGTAATGAGATTGTGTATGGGGAAGTGAACAGTGAGCTGGCAAGGGAAGGGGAAGGGAAGGGGAAGGGAAGGGAAGGGAAGGGAAGGGAAGGGAAGGGAAGGGAAGTTGTGGGTGTCCAACAGGTGGCAGGTATTGAAGGATCTCTTCACTTCAGTTGCTCATTTAGCCTTTTTTCTTAAATCTGCACCTGCTTTTTCAAAGGGGAAGGGAAGGGAAGGGAAGGGAAGGGAAGGGAAGGGAAGGGAAGGGAAGGGAAGGGAAGGGAAGGGAAGGGAAGGGAAGTTGTGGGTGTCCAACAGGTTGCAGGTATTGAATGACACTGAAGATGACTCAGGAAGCAAAGCAGCACTGTACAGTGGGTGGAGACACCAAACAGGCAAACTAAGGGAAAAGAGAGTTAAAGTTGTCAGATATTACAAATGAAATTTTTCTAGGCAATTGGTGCTCATAGTGAGCTGGGAAAACAAGTTAAAGCTTTTGTAAAGTGGACTGAATTCCTCTTTGTGTCATCTCACTGACTTCAGTGGATTGTACAGGGTGGTACTGTGCTGAATTTGGCTCAAAAATCAAAATACAGTTGAGTGCAGCTATCATGCTGTGCCCTGACTTGGAAAGAAATTGCAAGGATTGCGGATAGGAAAATCTTCAGTCATCAGTTCATTGTATGACTTCAGTAGAAAAGGAAAACAGGTGGAGCAGAGTGGGGGGAGAAGACTGAGAGTATGAATGAGGAGAGAAATCCAAATTAGTTCCAGTGTTTGGAGACTGTATGAGGTGCTAGCTCCATTTCCTCTGCAAAACTGGACGCTTTGGGTCTCCTCACAAAGTATACCATTGCTCTGGAGATGGGACAATGCTTGGGAAACATTTGAGAGACTAAAGCTGTTTTCCACCAGAGAAGGAAAAACAAGATAACAATGTGCAGCATTTTTATAACTGGTGGCCTGCATGGACTTGTTGACACCTACAAATGTAATTTCTGATAGAAGGTAATAGGCAAAATAGGTGTTTAAAATATACTTAGCATCAAGAAGAATGGAAAATTTTTAAACATTTGGATGGTGAGAAGGTGTCTAGATCACAGGATAATCACAGCGATGGTTAACCCAACCACCTAATACTGTTTAATATTTGCATTGCACCCTGGCCAAGGTGCCAGTCAGTTATAGGAACACCGCTGCGCTGAGCCCTGCATGCAGAATTACAGAATGTCTCTGTATAGGCTATATACTACATTTTATTAAAAAGTGGCTGAAAATTAGGTGCAAAAATGACAATACAGAAAAAAAGGTGCTTACAGAAGTGTTTAAGGCATAAAGTGGAGGCTGGGTGAAGGATATTTTGAAAAGGTGTTGCTTTTCAAAAGTGGTAGGCAGGCCAGCTTTGAGTTTTTAGATATGATGTATTTACAAGGGCACACACTATAGTGTCTGGGCATAGAAGGTCATCGTCTCTTTGCTGTGATTTACTGTGCATATTCAGGTTTAAGCCACATACCTATTAATTTTGAACCTCCTTATTATTATTTCATGGTTTTGTAACTGAATATCTGTTATTCTATCTTAATCAAATGTTTGACTTCAGGAGTCAGTTTTTGCAATTTTCAGCAGTAAGTTGAAAAAACGTATTTCTAGGTAAATATAGGTTATCATATTTGACTTATATGAAGCTCTGTGAAAAATGGGCTTCTCAGTCTTGCCATCAAAAAGAAAAGGAGGTTGCCAATTTGTGTCAAACTGAAACAGAAATTTTGGGGTAAAATGACAAACAAGGAAATGAAATAAATGATCATTTGTGTAAACACAAAGATTTCACAAACCACAGTGAAACATCTTCAGATGGGTAAACCCATTATTTGATTTCAGTTTAACCTTCATTCATTCTGAGTAGATAAAAGTGTGGTTTGAAGCAAATTCAGTGCTTTACAATTCTTTAATAAATCCCTATTTTAAGTCTAAATTATTAACGGAATTAAATTTTGATTTGCAAATAAACTCTGCCCCTCAAAACTTCATTTTTTTCTGACAATTACTTAGATCCCTTTTCTCTCAAATTTGATTTACAGCTTTTTAAGATAAACATGACTGAAATCCTGACCTCATTCAGGTCAATAGCCAAAACCCCATTGACTGCAACATAGTCAAAACTTTGTATATGCAGTGAATCACTTCTGAGAGCTTTGCTCAATCATTTGTTCTCGTCTCCTTCAGTTGGTCATGAAAAGTGCAGGCACAGCACTTGATTCCTAGTACTCGACTTCCAAAGTTAAATTAATCCAACTTTTAAAAGAGACTCTGTAGAACAGCCTTTTCATTTTCAGGGTAGTTAATTGGATGAAAATGAAACTGAGACTCCATTATTCTGCATTTTACTTTGGCAATTTTTAGCCCCTCTTTTTTTCCCTTTACTTGAGAAATGCATAACATTAACTTATATTCACAGATTTGCAAATCTCTCTTTTATATAACCATTAAAACAGCTTTTCTTAGACTTCTGCACATTACATAAAACTGTTTTTATAACAGTAATTTATTAGGTTAAGTTGGAGAGCTTTTACTGCTCTTTATATAAAAAGGCTGGGCTGATTTTGGATCTCTTTAATGCGGCCCTTTAGATGTAGTAGCTCTGACATTCGAACTTGGAATGTATGCCCAGTAGTTTGGTAACGTGCAAAATATGCCAAAGAAGCACCATTCCCTTGAGAAAAAAGGGCATTGTGCTCTCCTATGTTCTTGCACTATGCACAGCCCAAGGAGTAAAAATACCATGTGAGTGTCCAGGTGCCATGGTTTGACCCCCACCAGCAACTAAGTACCACCCAGCCGCTCACTCACTCCTTCTCACACCCCCTCTGGTGGGATAGGGAGGGGAGCTGGAAAAAGGTAAAACCTGTGGGTTGAGATAAGAATAGTTTAATAATCAAAATAAAGTCAAATATTATAATAAAAATCACAATAATAAATAGTAACGAAAAGGGAGATAACAAAGAGAGAGAGAGGAATAAAACCCAAGAAAGACAAGTGATGCACAATGCCATTGCTCACCACCCACTGACTGATGCCCAGCCTGTCCTTCAGCAGCAATCAGTCCCCTCCCAGCCCAGTTCCCCCCAGTTTCTATACTAGCCATGACGTCCTATGGTATGGAATACCCCTTTGGCTGGTTGGGATCAGCTGTCCGGGCTGTGCTCCCTCCCAGCTTCTTCTGCACCTCCTCTCTGGCAGAGCATGGGAAACTGAAAAGTCCTTGATTTAGAGTACGCATTACTTAGCAACAACTAAAACATCAGTGTATTATCAATGTATTATCAATTATCAGTGTATTAAATCCAAAAACCACAGCACTGTACCAGCTAGTAGGAAAAAAATTAATTCTATCCTAGCTGAAACCAGGACACTATGGAAAAAGGTCTGATGCCCCAAAAGACAGTTTTTGTGGCTTGATGTGCTGAGATAGATCTGCAGGCCACAGTAAAAAGGCTAGGCTAAACAGGGAAATGATCTGCTAAAAAGAAAGGCTGAAATATGTTATATGCTTAAACAGGTTAAGATGCAAAAATGTAATCAGCTGTTGGAGCTCTAGTGGCAGGAGGAAAGTTCATGTAAATGCATTTTGCGACCCTCCCATAGGAATCCCCTACGCAAGGTCATGTCTTTTCCACCTCACCTATAGGATATCCTGCAAGAGACAGCTCTACGTCTGTCACCATGTAATTAATCTCACTAGACCTGTAAGAAATCACACACTGATCAGGTTAGGAACGTAATATAGGTCTAACAAGTCACTGGCAAGCACTCTGTGCAATGATCCAGTCTTTTCTCTGCATACATAATTTTAAGGACAGAATCCTCTCTTTGACTCAAACAATTTAGCCTGGTTCTATAATGACTTTGTAAATCCACAATGAGGAGACATTTCCAAAGCTTATTTTACTATTATTGTTAATTGAAGACAAGCAGCAATGCAATATGGAAATTTTTCCCATGGCCAAGTCTGAAACGAAACATTGAGGTGAAAAAACATAATTACATGTAATTATCCAAGACAGCAAAAGTCTTACTTTGTGTGTCCAGGCAGGTCATTTGGCATATAACGTATCCTTTCCTTTCTTCATTTCCTTCCTTGCAGGACGGGAGAGTGCTGAGGGGACTGTTGCTCATTCAGCATCTCTGTGGTGAAGCTCAGCACAAGACTGTCACAGGAATTAGAGGTCATCCTGGGGCTGAATGGAAATCCTAATATGATTAGAAAGGACTATGTTCCCTGTAACGGCAAAGCTGGAATAAAACTTTTCCCCTTCAGGAATTTCTACTGTTTTCCAGTTTCCAACTTTCCTTGTCCTCTTTCAGTTGTTTGTGGGGCTGTGCTTTAAAGTTGGATCAGTGAGGTGATATTAGTCAAAAAGAAGCCCTTATTTTTAATGTTTACTGAGCAGTACTTTGACTTTAGTCATCCCCTGCTCTTACATTTTGGGGGGATCTGTTTGACCTGGATATCAAAGACACAATGTGTCATCACTTCCTGTGGTAGAAAACCATTTGAGAGCTAAAATTGTGCAGGGAGCTGGAAAATGCAAGCGCGTAGCCGTACTTTCAGCCTTTGATATTGTGTGTTGAATGATTTAATGAGATGTTTGTGGGTTACTTTAACTGGGGCTGAATTCTGGCTTGCACTTCTTTGTGGTCTGTGTTTTAAATATGGAACCAAGCTCTCCAGAAGCAAAAGTCAGCACTGTATAGCATGCATGATCTAACATTAGGCTTAAGTCATTTTAACTTTCACTGAACTCTGTTAACTAGCCATTTTAGGGCAAAACTGCTATAAATAATACAATTTGCAAGATGTAAATCAAACTTGCAAATAGTCACTTTAACCATTCAGCCTAACAAGGAATCAACACTGCATACTGCAGCTGAGATGAATATCTAAATTAATAGGAATGCCCCTACAGTTCAGTCTTACAGATCATGTTGCCTGGCAGGAACTGTAAAGCAAAGTAAAAGATTGAGATAAAATATAAGTATATTCATTCTCTCTGGCTTTTGAAATTGCTGAAAATACGAAAAGTGATAATGAACTTTATAAGCACTTCCCGCAGTATTTCACAGTCTGTATTTCATTTTTGTGTTATAGTAAGTCTTTTCACTACCAAATATTTGATTGCTTTTCACTGATGATTTATTTTTTTTTAACGTGAAATTCAGGACTTGACTAATACACCTCACCACATTTTTTTTAAAAAAATGAACTACCCTTTAAAGAAGTACAGCAAGATTTATCATTGAAGTTGTGAGTTTTGTCACCTTTTAAAAGCAAAGACATGGGGTGACGTTTTTCTTACTACACTGAAATTAAATAAATGCTGCATAAAAATATGGCTACTAAAGTGCAAAAAACACAACACATACTGAAAAGGGAGACCTGATTTTTTTATTATTTTTTTTTAGGTCAGGAAGTCCTTACATTGAATATAATTTTCATATAATATAATCCTCTGAATTCCTTTTGAACTGAAACTGAGAAGAACCAACCTATCTGAATGAGGATATTATAACACTATAACTTTAGTGCTTCAAATGATAACTACTATTTCTGATGGAAAAGTCCTCTACAATCATAGCATGCAGCATCAATTTGGTTTGATTCAGTCTCTTACAGTTTTCATCAATAAAAGCTGTCACTTTGTTAATACTTTGTTCAAGTAGGTAGGCAGAGCTAATCACATCTCCTAAAGCAGTGTCTTGCCTCCCAGAAGGTGAGTCTCTTTCTGCCATCACAGAAATAGCCTGTCCATACAACCCTCTAATGTACCTGGGATGACTTCTGCTGATTCATGTAGGATTCAGTCTTGTCCTTAAATCCTAGAGCAGGAAAACAGGTCAGGAAGAGGCAGTGCCATTTGGCAGCCCTGTTGAACAGTACATGACTATGTACAAGGGGAGAAAAAATATTGTAAACAAAGGAGTAGCTTCTGAACTCAAAAAACCCAAACATCAGGGATTTTCTCATTTGCACCTTTGATGACTTACAAAGACTTGTGGCACCATTTCAACAAAGCCCTTTGGCGTGTGGTCGGTTATAAGAGGGCAAGTCCCTCTCTGCTCTGCAAAGCACTTGAGCACATACTTAACTTCAACTGTGTTAAATGGCTCTACTGAAATCAAATTAATATAGAATGATTTACAGCGAGACTTAAAGTTAAGTCCATGTTTCATAGATTGATAGCATTTAAGGCCAGGAAGAATGATAATAATCATGTAGCCTGACCTCCTTCATAACACAAGACCAAAGAATTTTGCCAAGTGTTCCCAATATGAAATCCACTGCTGCTGCCTGAACTGTAACTGCGCTTTCAGAAAGACGGCCAGCTTTGATTTAGAGACTTCACAGGAGAGAGAATCCATTGTATTCCTAGATAAGATTTTTTTCAGCAGTTAAGATGCTTCATTGAAAAGAGCTGTGTGCTTGAATGCTAATCTGAATTTGCTGAGATTCAGCTTCCATCCATAATGACCTTTTCTGTTAAGTTAAAGTCAGATTCTCCAGTTTTCTTTCTAGAGAGGCATCCTCAGGCCATCATTATATCACTTCTTAATCTGCACTTTTTAGTGACTAAATCAAGATGCTTTTTCCTCTCACTTCCATTACTGAAATTGTGTTTGTAGCTCTTCTCTGAGCATTTTCCAAATTGCCAACATCCTACTTAAATGTGTACATCAGAAGTGGACAGAGACATCCTAGTAATGATCTTACTAGTTGTCAGTAACCCGTAGTAGTAAAACTCCTTTGTTTCTCTTTGGTGGTCTTCTCCCGTACAGACACCCAGGGCAGCATTTTATGGCTCAGCCTCTGTGTTGCCCTGGGAGCTTGTGCTCATCTCTTTGCACAGCAAAACCACTAAATCCTTCTCTGAGTCACTTTGTGCCTAAAGGCTGTTGACCATTCTGTAAAACTAATCCATATTTTTCATTCTTAATGAAAAGTCTTAATTAACCATCTCATGTAGCATCTAGCAGTGATACAGGTGAGGCCAGCTTACTAATCAGCCCAGATTTCTGTGCAGTACTGGTGTGTCTTCATCATTACTCATAATTACCAATTTTGGTGTCATTTGCAATGATTTTGTATCTCCTTCTATACCCTTTTAAAGAAGTGAATCCTACTGAGCAACAAATCTATGCTAGAAATGCACCTATTTAATCATTATTTATTATGTACATTCACTTTTTTGAGGCGCATTGACTATTAGAGGGAAGGAAGAGAGAATAATGTATGCTATGCTGTTTTGCATAGAAATAAAATTGATTAGTCGCCAATGTAAAAGAATGAGACAACAAAATACACAACAAAAAGTAAAATAGACTATAAAAACTCTTTCTCATTAATTAATAGTGTTGGTGGTAAATTTTTTCATTCTGAAGTTAGTTATTCAAGCGAACTGCTTTAACAGTAACTATTTACTACGGCTTTCATCACATGGTTTTTCATGAGAAAGTGAATTGTGTGATTGTGGGTGAGTTTTCCAGATTTAGGGGTTTTAGTTAAAATCATGGAGAAGGGCTCTCAAAAATATGTGGAGATTTGAGAATCAATTGATTTCACTGCAGACTGCTGATTGAAAAGAGACAATGTGACAACGTAAGAGCGAGAGATTAATTTAGCTCAAGAAGTAACTATGTCACAAGTGGTTAGTTTTTAATTGCCTTTCTTAAATGTGATTATTTCCCAGGTGGCTGCTTTCCCCTTTCACTCTCTTCCTAAATTAGAATTATCCGCACGAGAAATGAAATGGACTTTTACATCATATGTGAAAAACAGGCTCAAGACTGACTGACTCAAGCCTATTTGTGCAATCTTTCTTTAACTGCTGAATCTCATCGACTTCGATATATGAGCAGTAAAAGCTCATTACTGGGTGAGATATTAAGTACAGTGCCTCCTAAATGCAACCCTGACACTTGAGAGAAAGGAGTTTTATAGTCTCCCAGTCCCCAAGTCACTTGCCTCCTTCTACAATTTGCTTTTCCTCCTTGTGTCTGAGTTTTCAATTTATAAAACAAGAATAATAATCTTACCTTCTTTTATAAAGTGGTTTGAGCTCTGTCATAGAAAAGTGCTTTGTCAGAAGCAGCATTATTATGCAGACCCTCTGCAGCTTCAGTCTTTTCAGAAGGTGGGTTTACTTTGGGTAAGGACACCTATGTGGACACAGGTCCATCCTCTATCAGGCAACTTCTGGATGCTCCTGTCCACGTACCTCAGCCACGCAGAGGAAAGCTGGTCTAGAAGACTGGCAGACTGGTGTATAATCTGAAAGATTAATTAAAACAGAGAAACAGTCATTTATTTCCCTTTCCAGAAGGTCCAAAGGTGAGGGTGAGGGACTACGACAAGCTCAGCTTAGTTTTTGTGCAAAACCCCCTCCATCTCCAAGCAGCTCTGTTTTCAAACAGCAATTATTATTCACTGTGGGGGAAGGAAGGGGTGTGAAGTAGATGAACACCGGAGACTCACACGATGTCCAGAGAACTTTTATTGCTGGAGGAGTGCAGGGTGGAAAGCAATAAAGATCGAAATCCTCAACTCTTACACAAACTGTAACATACCAAGCAACAGTTTCATCATAACCACATAACCCCAAACTCCCTCCCTGCTTCCTGCTGTTCCTACAGCCTCCAGGGCTTCTGTGTGCTTCAGGCTTGCTTTTTTTTTCTTTCCTTTTTTTTTTTTTGCCTTCTTTTTTTTTTTTTTTTTCTTTTTTTGAAACAAAAATCATAATGTGTTTTCTTTCTTTTTTAATAAAAATATCAAAGGAATACTTATCAATGACTGAGGAGGGAGAGCTGCGGTGCAGTCTATTTTTTAACTGGAACATGCACCATGCTGTGACACACTCATCCAGGAGGAGGAGAAGATTGATGGCTAGACATGTGGAGAGAACTGCCACTGATTGAAATCAGACAACTGCAAGCTGTGAGGGAGATCCAGGGGAAACCATTTTAACCACAGTAGTCCAGTCTCAGCACACTTGGACAGGGTCTTTCCTCTGCCCGCAGTCTGCACTGCAGGACACAAAGGAACTAGGCAGTACAGTGAGGTGCAAAGCAAAATATAAAACTATGACAACTTGGAAGACACATGTGTACATCTCTATCTATCTCACCTCTGTAAATGATTTCCTTCACTAACAGATAATAGATCAGAAATTTCATTCCTCAAGTACCAGTCCTCTTCTTACACGCTTCAGAGTCTTTCACAAAGACCAGAAGAAAGAAGAAAAAAAAAAAAAAAAAAAAAAAAAAAAGAAAGCAGCTTTCAAGTAGGAAAAAAAAGAACTGGAACAGTACTAGAAACCTGATTTTCAGAAGTGCTGAGCACCTGGAGTGTCAATTACAGTTTCTGGGAGCTGGAGCTGTTCACCATGTCTAAAGACATCAGACTTTCTGCAGCACAAAATCATGAAGTATTTACTTAATTCCACTTTGGAAACATATCTCTTATTTGCTGCAAAACAGGGAGAAGTGAAAAAAAGTGATGTGGAAGGGCGTGTTCCCCAGCACCCATCAGTGGGGCTGCCAGGGTGGGTGTTGGTAGCAATTGCGCAGCCATGCACTTGCACCGAGACATTTTTATTTCATTACGGGTGTCAGTTTACAGCCATTAGCTAAGCAGATTGGCCTGGACCAAAATGCCTCCTTTTTGTGTGCATGCATGTGTCTTATCGCTAGATCTTGCTTCCATTATTCAAGTCCTTAAAAAAAAAAAAAAAAAAATAAAAAAGAAGGAAAGGGAAAAAAAGGAAAGAAAAGACGAGAAAAGAAAGGCTTTACGTGCATTATGTTTTGTGGCTTGTCTCTCTCCTCTAGCCAGAACAGTCTGAAATAGGTTTTATTGGAAATCATTACTTAAATTCCAGCGCTGAGGAGAATATTGATCTCTTGTGTGTAATGGTTACCAGACTGCGGAAAGTAGCAGAGAGGGCTCCAAGCAGGCCGACATAATGTCAGTGACAATTCATTTTTTTTACCGGTTAGGATGCTGGTTTAATATCCTGCAAAAGGCACTTAATGCCAGCCCTTTCATAGCATCTGTCCGGAGGCGGGCGGCGGG
>NW_009596498.1:55123-94780 GCF_000690535.1 Cariama cristata
TGGCCAGAGGCTGCTGGCAGAGCCCCCGCATTCCCCCGGCACCCCGCACGCGCTCACCAGCTGTCCCAACTTTCCAAGGCGCTCCTCAATTTTCTAAATATGTGCCACATAAAAATAAAATTTGGGACAGCGATGCGCTGAGGAGTCCCGTGCATGCAGTGCATAATTCATTCATAGTGTCCGTAGCCCATTATTCCCACATTCCTCCCGCAGAGCTATCAATTTCATCTCCGGCCAAACTGGAATCTGAACCTTGGGAGCACAGCAAAGTCGCGGTGGTATGGGTACGATGCTTTCCTTTTTTTTCACCCCACTCTTTCTCGATTGTCCTTTTTTATTTTCCTACCCTGCAAGAAATGTTACATTCATTTTGTGTTCGCAAGCATGAGTTGCTTGGAAAGACCCACATGAATAACTCCAGATTCCCAGATTTGGTAGATTTCAGAGGAATAAAAATTTGCGACTCTCCGTTAGTTGCTGACCCACACAGAGAAAACTATGATCTTCTTATTCCTGAAATAAAACTGCCAGTTGTTCAATACATCTCTCACCCACCAACTCTCATGGGAAAACATGGGAAATCAGTGTTTTGCTAATGAGGTTTCTGCTTATCTCATAAAATGTGTGATGATTTCTATAAGTTTCCCTGTGTTTGTCATTTCAGTAACCAGAGGCACAAAACTTTCCATTGATATCAGTGGCATTTAATTAACATAGTGGCTTGGACACCTGCCCCGGTGCTGCAATAAGCTGTGGTGAATGGTTTGTACTGCATTTAATCAAGCCAGCAGCCAGCGTGCCCTGAGTGCACCCAGAAGGGTACCAACAAACTACAGCGTAAATTTGGCTCAAATCTCCTAGCTCTTTCTTCCCCCTTGAGCCATTTTGAAACTACCCTCAAAAAACTGACAGAGAAAGACAAATCCATTGCACTGCAACAACAAAAGGCTTCTCATATGAAGGAAATTATGACAGATAAAAAGAGCTTTTAAGGACTAATGAAGGAGCTGGCACAGCAATGTCATCATGGATTTCAAGTCTGTTATCTGTATCCAGATCTACTATCGCTTGCTATATTTAGGAAATAAAATTTTTTATTCCCCCCCAAAAATGTTCTCAGTTAAAGTTTTTTGTACCTTTTTTTTAAAAAAAAAAAGTCTTGGTAATTTAAAATAAATATTAAGTGTACAACTGTGTTTAACCAGTAATAGGAAAATCAATGGCAGTGGATCTCAGATATTCAAAATCCGTCTGGACACAGTGCTGGGCAACCAGCTGTAGGTGCCCTGCTTGAGCAGGGGAGTTGGACCAGGCAACCTCCAGAAATGCCTTCCAACCTCAACCATTCTGTGATTCTGTGACTCAGATGAAAGTTATGTAAAATTTTATTTAATCGGTATTAATGTGGCTGCACAGAACTGCACATTTCCAACACAGGAGCACTTAAAGGTCAGAGTCGAATGCTAATAATTTGAGACAGACAAAAGGTTATTGTTATTCCTGTTTTACAGTGTGAGAAGTGTGTAGACACCCAGTGTTAGAATTCTTTGCATCTACTATTAGTCATCTCAAAGTTAGGCATTTAGGCTAAGATAGAGGTCTAGGCTCTTCTGTAATCATGTCTACAAAAATAGCAGACATTGCTGGTGTGGCCCATACCTCTTGCGTGGAGTGGACCCTGAGGCAAAGCGCTCTCTTCATTCATGCTCAGGGTTTGTCTTGGAAGGAGCCTGGGAGAAAATCAGCACCTATGCAGAATAGACTATCAGAGACATACAGCTGGAGGAGGTTTAATTCATGCAGAATCTAGAACGGGGAGTGAAACATCTTCTAGCTGAAGCATAATGAAGGACAGAGCCTGTGCAACTAGCTTGGAGCAGAAATTCCCCTTCTAGATGGTAAAGTTAGGTGAGATGGATCTGGGTCCTGATGTATTTGCTTGAGAAAGTCAATCGCATAGAAGGTCCAGGGCAGAAATAGAAGTTGAACTATGTTTTCCAAACTCCAGTCTGACAAGACAGACTTTTGCTAATGATGATTCTCCACTATGAATATCTATAGGTTCCTGCTTATCATTTTCCAAAGCAGAAATCCAGCAATTTAATGCAGTCTTTTCTGGTTTTCCCTGGATTTTCTTAATTTTCTTCTTGGAATTGAGAGGCATATGGAACATGTAAATGATACAGTAATCTTGTGAGAATTCATATGCAGTTTCCAGGAACAGACACGTTACAGAATCATTACACTATTAGCGTCTATCTGTAGTCCTCTAAAAATCATTACAGCTTTTAAAGAATTCTAATTAGCCATGTCTGAAGTGCCAAATCCAGGTGGATTTTCACCCACTTCCAATAATATGGCCGCTCTGAGCCCTCGCTCTGAGCCCTCGCTGAAATAGATCATATCTCTGGAATCTAGCTGTAACGGAGATCAGGTTCTGACTTATCCCATAACCTCTCAAAATAAAGTTAAGTTGCTCTGATGCAGCCTGTTTTAAAGCTCTGTGGGGCTTACAGCTGTGTGCCTGTTAACATACCCTCCAGTCGCTTTCATTCAGTAGTTATGAAACATAGCATGAAAGCAGAGAGGAGGAGGATAAGATGCATCATTCTTCTACTCTCTTTCCCCTGCAACTATTTTTTAAGACTTTCTGGGTTTGCTTTGTACTAATATGGTACTTTCCTGCACACATCTATGGAATAATGCATCTGCTTCTCACTTGATGCAGTATGAGACCTCAACACTAAGGAGGGAAAAACCCTTTTCTATCCATAATTTTGAACACACAGTCATTCTTTTCTTAACAACTGTTCCAAGATGTGTATTTTAAGGTGAGCAAAGTGCCATTTCCATAAAAAGGCCCTGTCATCGATTTATACAGTACCTGAATCTGTATTATATCAACAAATCTGTGCTATTAAATCTTTCTGATGAGCTAAAGTGAAGTAATCTATACATATCACTTCGACATGGCCAGGGTGAAAGGAATTCAATGAAACAAGCTCAGTGGTTTTGTTTTTTCGCACAGATCACATCTCTGCACTCAATGTAAAGAAGAAAAGATTTGGTGGAAACACATAATATAATATAGCTGCACCAACTTTAAACTTTCAAATTTATACCTCTACTCCTCAGTTTCAAGACTGGACTGTATGTTTATAGTAGCCTTAAATGACTTAATAGGAAGAATACAAGAGGCTTGTTTCACAGGCAGATGGTACAAGGACTCTTTGTATTGTATAGATCCACGTTAATGTACATCACCTACATAATAAGAAGACTCAGACTCTCCTTAGAAAGTGGTAGATAAAATCCCAAATAACATTGAAGTCAATGAGCTTTCTGGGACTGCGATTTCACACAATATATTCCTGATCCTCCCAATTCAATAGATTTCAAACAAAGACAGTAGGATAGTCTTACAGCTGAAGTAATTCCTTCTTTTTTAAGCTTGGGTCATTTCAAAATCAAAATCACTGCTCACGGGCTTAAGGCGAGGCAAATTCTACATACCCTGCTGGTCAGTCACAGTCTGTAATGTTAAGCATGCCCTCATTTAAAAAAATCTGTGAGTACAAATGGAGTCAATCAAGACTCAGTTTGAAAGATTATTATTACTATTATTATTACTAAGACAAAATAATGTGAAAACTGTGAAGTTTTGGGTTCTGCAACAAAGCACATCTTTATATGGAAGTCCGCTCAGGTAGACAAGATGACATAGGGGATTTTTTTTAGAAGATCATTGATCTGATTCTGCTGTTGCCTTGTCACAAGAGGAACTGGCTGTAGGCAGAAACAACTTCAGTTTCTCGGTTCACCAAGGATTCTGTAGTTTAGAAGAAGCTGTAGTGATTCTTCTGGACCCCCTCCCAAATACCCTTCCTAGATTTAGAGGACACACATTATTAAAGCCCACATGTATTATAACTGATGATAAATCTGCAAAGTTATTCTCAAAGAGGCAATGAAAATTCATAGTATATTCATATATATACTATGAACATACTCATCATTGCTTAGTAAAAGCAATTCAAAGCCTTAAAAAAAATTTTTATTAGTTCCAAATAGTTTTGGTCAGGCCATATAGCCACATATGTGATTTTACCTCTTTTTTTTTTGTTTTATAAACTATCCATTATGTTGATATATGACACTTACTGGAAGTGAATCTTAAAAATGAACTTTCACTGATGAAATTGTTCAAAGGAATGAGAGCTTATAAAAATTTTCTTGTTGTGGTAGAACTGCCTAAAAAATGGCCAAGGCTGCTTGATTGTTCACATGAGCCGTTCACAGTCCTTTAATGAGGAACTACAAGTGTTTGGAGGTTGTCAAAACACCTGTTTGTGGGTCAGGAACAGACTGGCAAGTCTGGAGACATGTGAGCTTTCCCCAACAATGCTTGCAGGACAAAGGACAGGATAGGGAAATATGTCTGTTCTAACACGTACTGAGATGTTAAACTGTAGGAAAAAAAAACAAACCATGGAATTCATACCCATCTGTATGCTCTTAAAATGGCCCTGTAATACACACAACTTAGCCAGGGATACATACTAAATCATATCGCGTTTGATTTTGGAAAAATGTAGTTATGATTAAAGGCAGTAACAATGATGATGATCACCATCAGATAATCATATGCTAATGTTCTTGTTTCTATATTGTACGAGAGATACATATGGAGCTTACCCCTGGTGCAGACAGAATAAATGCTGTCATTTAGGTCTGTGGGGCCAGCAGGGAAAATGGGCTTGCGCTGCTGTGGGAACAACCTCTTTCACCGGAGGAGCTGAAATATACTGCGTGAATCCCTGTGCAAACCAAGACTGGAAATGATTTCACGGCTATGCGTTGAGCTGCTGTCCGTGCTATAATCATTCTATCAGGCTAAACTGCACAGCCTGCAGGACTTCACAGTATGTGGGCCACGGTTTTACTCTCAGCTCTATGACCATGCTACTAAAATCTGAAAACCAGTAGGAGTACCAGTAATTGCAACACGAGAAACAGTTCCCCAGTGATTCTGCCAAAATGAAAGTCTATATAAAGGCAAGTTAATTAGCATTTCCTGAAGATAAGGCTCAAGGAGTGAGAAAAAGAGAGTCTCCAAGGGGTAAGTTCTTGAATAGGTAGAAACAAGCCTGGTGACATATGAACTGGGTTTTTTCAACCAAAATTGGTAATGATTGTTATGGCTGTAATGTTGTCACTCTTCATTGCTCCAGATGCTATTAACCATTTGATACAAAAAGGTCAAAGCAGCTGATAAAATATCCAGGTTTATTACTGCTTTTTTATTATCATGTGACCACCATTAGCTGAACCTGCAGCATTGTATGTATGAACCTTATGAGCAGAGCACCTCAGATTCCCTTTGCTGGGTGACAAATTGGCTTAGCAATTTTTAGATGATCCATTGGACAGGATCAGACTGTTGGATTTCGCTAATGAAGAGTATCAGGATGCAATAACCTATTGGATTTGCTGTGGTTTAAAAGTGTTAGCCAGTGAACTGTGCCAACATGGCAGCTCAGCATGGGAATTTTGCAACATGTTTCTAATGGTTTTGCAAACTAATGAAAAAGGGCATTGATGAAGGTTGCCATTTGTACATGTCCACCTCTTGGTTTCCTCTTTATATTTCAGATCTGTTCAGAATCAACAACTCCTTTAAATCCAAGAGGAAAAAGGCAATAGCGATGAGAGGTTAAAAATTATACAGTTATGAAATTAATATATGAAGGAAATGTTATCTCTTTTAGTCTTCCTAGATGCTGTTCCTTCAGTGTTAAGCACCTTGACATTTACTTTGACTTACGTGTTTTTAAAACACATCATACCTCTTGAAGTGCAGTGACAACAGTGCAAAAGGAGTATTAATGTCATAGTTCTATTAAGTTGTGTGCGCAGTGTTCATATTCCTACCACTAATATAATTTCAAGGATTATATATAAGTAATTAACATTGTTAAGGACCTTATTCTCAAAAATAGCTTCTAAATTTGAACCAGTATAGCATGTGTGTGCAATTGGTGTCTTGTCTCTGAAACAGTAAATCCCGGCTGCTGGAAAGCCATTCCATCCACTTGAGCTTCTCTTGGGGGGGCACACCTCCAACTAACTCCTGCACCTTCCCATGTGTGCAAGCTTCCACTGATACATATCTCATTGCAGTTTGGACTTTCTCCTGGCAGAACAGCAGGGAATGCTGTGTAGAATGATCTGCTCTTTAGAGCACTTTTTGGTGGGGAAAAAAGAGAACAGAGAAAAAGTCCCTGCATAAAGTTCATGTTGGTCAAAGAGCTCAGCACAGAGAACTGCTAAAGATCACAGAGGTGAAACCAGTCTAAGGTGACCACCTAAGGTGGGACTCAGTATTTGCCAGCTGTAAGAATCTGGATGTATTCTTCATCTTCCCAAACAGAAAGAATGAGAGCCATCCTGGTGAAGACCACCAGCCATGTCAATGCATCTCACTGTTCTCTCATCACCATGACACACAGGAGAGACAATGTGACCAAAAAGTGCCATGAGAGGAATTTCTTTTTGAAACCACTTTCAAAACATTACTTTTATGTTTGATTTCCTTCATAGTCCCAGGTCTGAACAAACGCAAAAAAATGCTTTTTTTTCCCCAAACTGAGGTAGGCTTTTGCATATGTCATACTTGTCAGTATAATGAAACCCAAAAGATGTCACAAAAGTATTGGATCCATTTCCAATATGCCTTTGTTATGCCACGCCATGAGGAAAAATGTACCATGGCCAAGTATCATTAACCTGCTGTGCCCAAATGTTGCTCGTATGACAGCTCTTGGACCTCACTGACAAAAGTATACAGGCTATAGAAATCGACTGCCCCATTCTGTTCATGGTGTGCCAGCTGTATCACTGGGCTCTTATATTCAGGATATGGAAGAAGCTTCCTCAAGAGAAAACATTCAGAAGGTGTTATACTACCGTTGGGACTAATATCAATATACAAAAGCATACTCTGCCACTAAGACATTGCCGTATGCATGCTTCCCATCACAACACTTTTGACTAAACTTTTAATACACGACAGTTTTGCCCACCTTGTGAGATAACACAGAAGGAAACTGTTGCTCAGATTAGGCTTTTTGGCCTTTGGCACAGTCACTAAAGTCCTAAAATCTTTTAAAAAATCATGGCCAGTGCTGGGCATACCACTTCAAAAAGGATCTTACAAGTAGACAATGGTAACGAATGGCAAGTAAAGGTAAGTACAGATACAGAAACTGTTTTGCATACCCAGAGACTAAAAATTTGTGACTGCTTGACAGGAATCACACTAAAGACTTGCAATGTAATGAATACAGAAAAGAAGCAAATCAGAAAAACCTATATATCTATTCTCAAGATGGTACAACACAAGGACACACGCTGTGAAACTAAAAGGTGCCAAAGGAGAAAAGCGCTGATTCTTCCAGCACTGAAAAAGAAAGTTTTATCATCCTGTTCAGCAGAAAAAACGTAGAGCTGGTGCTCTATTTCCTCATTACTCTGAGGGATACCTCATAAAACATCACTGTGCTTATGGTAAAAGAGCATGTGGTGAAACACACGTTCTTTGCCCCTAACACTTCTTTCACTCAGAAGAATCAAGTCAAGAAATGACAAAGCACCAACTTTCAGATAATTTACTTTAGAGTCTTTGTTTCTTAGAGAAAATTGGATTAATATATTTAAAAGATTGGGTTTTCCACAACATGAGAAATGAAAGAATGAGATAGAACGGTGAAAATAGTGTTTTCCTCCCAAATTGTCACAAAAAGAGTTCTGTGGGAACAAAAGTGTTATGTGAAAGTGTGTTACCTTTGAAATGAAGACCTGAATGAAACAAAAGGTAATCAAAATGTTTTTTAATAGAACAAGTAAAAACTGAAATAGCCTTCAAAAGGGAAATGCACAATTGAGTGAGAAGAGCATACATAATTCACATTGTTACATTAGATGAGATAAAACTTTTATAAAGGGGAAATCCTTTACACTTCAGGGTATAAGCTGGGTACCAGCTTCTGCTCAAGGTTAGGGAGAAATATCTTGAATGCACAGTTCATTTTACAGTTAGCATTACAAGATGCCTACCTCTTCCTCTGAAGTGTTAGTGCCACTTTTCTTGAGCATTTGGAGTCAGAAATCCAAGGTGATGTGACCTTAATTATGGACAGAGTCTCAAATCTGATGGGAATTAATAATTTGCGATGTGTTCAGGATTGCATTCACCAAAGCAGCTGGTCAGGTCCCAGCTGAAATTTATTGCGTCCCTAAGCGTCAATTAGTGCTTAATACTACTGGAGAATAAATTCTTCTATGGTTGAATAAAAGGACAATCCTGATGTTCCTCCCATTATTTCACTTAATACTATTTCTAGTTAGGAAACTGGCCTACCTGGAATCTTCTTATGAAATTGATCTGTTTCGTATTTTGAATGCAGAAAACAGATGCACTAAGTAAAAAGTAGTCCTGAATGAAATCTCTGTTCTACCTCTTTGTCTTGCTTTTTCTCTCCAAATATATATAAAAACATGTATATCCATATATCCATATACATGTATACATATGTGTATTAGTGAGAGGTAGAGAGAGGTAGAGAGAGAGAGAGAGAGAGCAGGAACAGATGCTAGATGACCACCAGCTATGTGTTCCGAAATAGTGCAAATCCTTGTAAATTCCTCCCACAAACAGATAAATGAAAGAAAGTGCGTGTCAAAGGCTACACACACCCCCTAGAAGAGCAGGGCACATATCAGCCTGCTTGTAAAACATCTATACCTTGATATAAATTTGAAGATTAGGTTTTTTTCTTTTCCAGATTTCCAGTACCTTGAACTTGAGCTAACAAGCGGAGCTTCTGTTTACATGGATGGAGTTTTAATGCTGCCCAGCACAGCTCTCATTGCTCTCTTGCCATCTCTGTGTAAGAAATCATTACGGGCTACTTCTCATAGGCTCAACCACAAACACTATGGCAGCTTCAAGTAAAGCCTCATGTTCTCCTAGCTTATGTCATTTCCTCTGCATTGTTAACTCTTTTATAGTATTTAATGTGGAGAAATAAGC
The DNA here is from genome assembly GCF_000690535.1 of Cariama cristata. Classification (NCBI taxonomy): domain Eukaryota; kingdom Metazoa; phylum Chordata; class Aves; order Cariamiformes; family Cariamidae; genus Cariama; species Cariama cristata. The sequence goes on from NW_009596498.1 coordinate 64,215, forward strand.
CAAGATCTATATTTACAAGTCTTGTAAATGGTAGAACTGCATTTTATTGCAGAGAAGTTCTGACTCAAAACCATCTTGTTTAAAGAGTTTAATGTATTTGCCAAACAACCATTTGACAAACATTATTTTTTCTTCCCCCAAATGGTTTCTTCTGCAAGGAATGACAAGCAAATAAGTTAGAAATTACCACACCAATTACACAAACTTGAAGCTACTATCATAAATGGATACTTGTTCAAGCGCTTGATACAAGTTCAAAAAAGCAACATCAATGAGTACAATAAATCTTAAAAATCATGTCCTGAGCTACTTAAACAGGCATCAAAGTGACAAAAAAGAAAAAGATTCTGTCCCAAGTTAACTTTTGAGGCAAAGTTGTGTAAGGATTTGTATAAGTCGTCAATTTTCTTCTCCCTCTCTACTGGTGGGACAAATAGGAAAATATGAGCTGTCACCAGAGCAGGAGGAGTCCAGAGCAACCAACACAGGCATGTCATCTAGCACCATGAGATTAAGTAGTCAGGTCAAGATCTTGACCAATCATAAAAACATGCACGTATGAAAGGACCCTTTCTATCCAATGAACAGGCTGATCCAAAGCCTATGGAAATCCACTTGGCTTCAACAGGCTTGAAAGCAAGTTCTCATGAGCTTCCTAAGACATTGCCTTATAAAGTCTGTCTTGCAGATAAGACTCTTAAGGGAAAGATACTAGGAGATTTGATGAGCAACAGCTTTCATCTGATTTCCTAGCTGCCAAAACATTCTCTTATATGAAGCGGAATATCAAGGATTATAGTTTTGAGGAGCTCCCATTGACATCCTTGTCTACTTCACTCTACACTATATCCTTCCCATCACGTGGGATCTCAGGAGAGCAAATCACTGTCCTTGGCAACAGCATCATACAGACAGCCTCCTATAAAATGTGAATTGAACACAACCAGTGACTACTGTCAGGAGTAACATGGCACATGGCAAATATTTCTCATTTCCTTGCTTTTAGTCAGAATAGTTTACTCTAGTCTGCCTTTAAGATGTATTTTGTCTTCAAGTCAGAAAAAACACATCAGTTTCTAGCACAGCCCTTCTAGTGTTTTTTAATCATGTGGATTTAAAACTTCTTTTTTGTTGTTTTTAAATAGAATTCTTTATGTTTAAGAGTACTACATTTGGAAGAGATTTTTTTAGACATCTGAATTGACATGCAAGTCAAAAAATAGCTCTGTCTGTTTTTAAATGGGCTCCAGGTTGCAGAAAGTACTCCATTGCCTGCCTCTGAACAGAGCAGTGAAAGAATAAAAATAAAGTACTTTCTGGCTCAGTTTTGTAAGGCAGATCTTGGGTGTCTCTCTGTTGCACGCAGCGCTGCTGCAGAAGAAGGAACAGAGCGTCTCTGTGTATTAGAAAGCATTTTTCATCTCATACATCACTGTCATTTTGGTGCTGTGATTCCAGAAATTCAGCTAATCTTCTTCTACATTCACATCAACACAAATAATTTATAATAATAATTTGAGGTGTTGGGTTTTTTAATAATTTTTCTCCCTCACAACTCCTTCTGCCTCTCCTTCCCTCCACAATAGATGGATAAAGCAGATGTGTCAGTAGTGAGCATTTTTAGCCAAATGCCTTGTTGAGTTCAGCCCAGGTGTCTGCCTAACAACGAGCAGAGCATTCCTCGTAGTGGCCTTGGTGTATTAGAAAAGGATTTACCGTCACCACTTTCCAAGCAGCTTAACAAATCCTTATAAAATATTACAGCAAATAATAAAGGGACTGTCTTGTACACACCTCAGCTCAAAAGCAGCCGTACAAAAGTAAGCAGAATGGCTGAAAAGGGAAGAGCCACTTCAGAGAATAACATTGTGAGAATTTTTAAAACAGCAACTAATGTCCACTTGTCACTGGCCATGCACAAACTGCTTCTTGTGGAGATCTCCAGGAGAGGAAAGTTCAAATGAGAGCTGCTGGCAAGAATAGCAGAGAAACAACTGATGGCTATAGAAATCTGCTTAGGACTCTGAAAACAAAAGGCTAGCATCTATCAGATTCATGCAGTCAAAGAGAGAGCAAAGAGGAAAGGATGGTTCTGTATGGATGGGGAAAGGAGGACTGAAGCAGTGGCAATAGGGAAGAGAAGGGTATTCCTGAGTAGTTTATAGCTGAGAGGGGAGCTGTATGCTTAGGGGTATGAGCAGCATCAGGTTTGGCAGGCAGGCAAAGATGAACCTGGATGCTTGTAAGCAAAAACCTAACAGAAGATTTTTCGCTTAGCTGGTGAATCAATGATCTCAACTGAGAACGTTTACACGGTGAAGAGCTGGAGGAGGTGACAGAAGGATTCAGCAACTCTGACAGTGGCAATTTTTTATCTGTGGAGACTGTGGGAAGGTAAAACAAAGGGGCCAAAGATCAGGCACTCAGTGGAATTATAGGAAGATGGGAAAAATATATGAGTGGACTCCACTTAAGTGGCATCCTCTGGGCTATTTTATGCCTAAACATATAGCATCTTATTTCCAGAACCCTGGTGTGTTTTGCTTTGAAAACTTCATGCATTTCTAAATGGCGCAAGTTAAAAATGAAAGCTGAAACTTGTAATGGAGCAGCTAATTTGAACCTTTCAGGTAAGGGGGACAAAACAAATAGGGGTAAAGGGCCCGCACCCTTGGAGATATTGAGACTCCATCACTGCTGCCCTAAAAGGCATGATGTCTTTCAGGGTACGCTTTCTGCCTCCACTGTCACAGAACAGCGTGGCTCTTTTGTACTTCAGAGCATGACGGGACTCCATCGCGCATCTAACGCAGGGACAGCTCGTTCAGTCTGTGGCGGTGTGACCTGAACTGACACCGTGATGATTAGTGAGGTTCATATTATTGAACTCCTCAAGTGCACGCTGTGGGCTGCAGGGGGCAGGGAGCGTTCGGACGGCACACATCTGTCTATGTGATCAGAATGACCAATTTACTTTTATGAGATTCTTTTAAAACAAAGAATGATCTTTGTTAGGCCCTGGGGGGCCCTTACCAGCAGCGTGAAGAGTACTTATTAACCATAAACCCATGTTTAAACTGATAATATTCAATACTCCTGCAGAGGAATGAAAATCACCAGGCTTGTTTAGGTAAAGGTAACTCTGTGATACACGACCAACAGACAGACATGCCAGAGACTGTGGCCCCAGACTTTCCAGACATGACCGTTACTCCTATTTTGCCAGACTGGCTGCATCAGGAGTGCCTTCCGCACGCAGTTTAAGCTAAACTTGGGTGCTGAACATTCCATCAGTTAATTCCCTGACTTCATGCCTGCTCACTAGAGGTACAGCCAATTTCAAAATCACTTCCATACTCCTGTGCAGGCTCCACACAGATAATTACAGTTATGTTGTATCACTAGGGCTGGACACCTTACATTGGCTCCCCTGTATAACAGAGGAGGAGGTTTGGTCCTCTTGAACAAATGCCTTTTTCTTTTTTTTTTTATCCTTAGTTTTCAATAGTATCAGCATTGAAACAAAAGACTGAGACATTTTTGAAAGTTAAATGAAAATTTCATGCTTTCCCTCACCACTTTCGGACACTACTCCCTTTGCTTCCATGTGATCAGAATATTCATTTTTAGCTCAGAAAGGAGTGATCTTCCAGAGCAGGGTGGGACATCAGAGAAAATATGGAGAAGAAGAAATGTTGCATTAGGAGCAAAATGCAAACCTGATGAAAGGAAAGCAGAAAAGAAATAGGGAACAGAGAGTCAGATAGAATGATTTCCAAAAACTTTCTAAATATATATGTCTTTATGTCACACCAGTGTCCGTGTGTGTTGACACCACCACCAGAACTGTCTCTCTGGGACTCAACATTTCATGTCTGTCTCACTCTGCATTTCCTTCAAAGAGTGATATGAACATGAAGGCACAAACCTGGGTTGGGTTTAGAGGGGAAGGAAGGTGAAGCATGGTGCAAAAAATGATTTTGCCCATCCCACTTAATTTCTGATTTTCAAGCCTCTTACACCTCAAGTTCTTGCTCTCATTTTAGTCCTACTGAATACAAGTAGTCCCTGGAAGGGATTAAGGACCAGACTCCCCAAAAAGCACATGGTTTATCTGTATAAACAGGAACTAGAGAGAAGCCTCAGTAACTGCCTTCCACAAATCTGCATGCAAAATGGTATAACTTCTTTTTCATAAGCTCAGAATCAGAAGCATCATGGTATCATTTTACAGCATCTTGGCAAATTTTGTTATAGACAGATCTGTATAAGATGATTCCATTTAATCTCAAACAAACTTCACTGGTGGGTTGGCAGTCCCATAGTAGATTTCTCCAGGAGTTTGAGCTGACTCTAACATTTTAAATTTTCTTTCTTCACTGAGGTCACATGAAGGTAACACCTTCAAACAGGAGATAACACCTACAAACTCCTACTGCAGGAAGGGAAATGATGGTGAAACTTCCCCTGTTGTATAACACTAGCACAGAAGACACAGAAATGTGCGGATATCTGAGAGTCCTCCCTGACAAATAAAGAATTTAATCTGTACCACAATAACTAGCAGCTTGTTTTTCTGTGAGACCACAATACATGTCACAGTCAGAGTTGGAGTTGGTACGCACAGGTTCATAGCTTATCTGCGTAGTTTAAAGGGCTATTGAAGATACTTAACAGGTCACAGCATATTTTAAAATATTATAGAAAGTGGAGCAGAGATGCAGAATAAAATAGAATTGTTAATACTTAAGGCACATCTTTGTATATGTGTAAGAGTGTCTACACAGTCTGATTATTAAAAAATTTGCAGTGACTATCAAATACAAAAGTACCTATCATCATAAAATCTAAGGTCAGATATTGAAAAGAAACCACAACAGAGGTCAGGAGTGAGTTCCTGAATCCTAAACAGGTAAGTCATTGATAGCTACAAAAAAATGACTTAAATAACCCTAGGATATCTTATTTAGTTGTCTTTGTGCAACTAGGAGATATCCATTTCAATCTCTGAAATACTGGCTACACTTATAGCCAATTTCTGCATCAGAATTTCTTAAAAATGTGGACAAAGCCTGCTATTGTGCAGTGACAACACAAAGCACACAGGAGGGTGAAGGTGCACTTTTTATTTGTGTAATTGCCAAACAAAGCCAATGGCAGGGAAACAGCATAAATTAAAGAGTGGGAAATACAAGAACTAGGACTGCAAGTGAAATCATCTATTAGTAATCACCATAATTAAAAATAGATTGGTGATGTAGATTAATCAAGGGTCCTGCTGTGGTTAAAAAAAAATAGAAATCCCTTCATGCCTAGCTGTGAATGGAGTTCAGTTTGACAACGACTGAAGACTGTCATGTCATTTATAATCCTAACCACATGCTTCCTCTCCTAGCTCCATCACAAAAATCACAAGCAGGCTAAGTATTAACTACCTCTTTCCTTCATTCACGGGTGCTGCAAAGAATTCAGTCTGAAAGCAGCATCCACACTGCATTTTCCTTGAGCTGCTGGAGCTGGAAACTGAAATGCATAAATAGGAGATGCCACCACTGTGGCATCTACTGTACGGCTCCAGGAAAGGCTAGAAGGTCCCCTAAAGATTTGTGGGATTTATTTGGAACAGTTTAGGGCACCCCTAAACCCCTCAATGCATGACGCTGCTGGCAGAAGCTCCACCCAGCAAGTGTCGGGCTGAGCTCCATCATGCTGGGGCCCTCATTTTGGCTGTGGTGCCCCCCGTTAGGGCACGAGCAGTGGGGTGGGACAGGGTGGCCCTGGAAGGGTGCTGGGCCAGTGCCTGGCACCATGGGGGGAGCTCAAGCTGCCGAGGGGTGACCGTGGGCCCAAGTGTGGGTCACCTTGGCACACCACCACTCCTCACGGCTCCCATTTGGGAGAGAGAAAGGGAACTGGGGAGACGCGCGCTCCTCAGAAATAACGGCGAAGCCAAATGCACCTTCACTGCTGAGCTTCTTTTGCATTTCGTTTCAATGACACAGAATTCAGGTGAGTCCTCGTCATCCCTGGATGCTCCTAAAATCCTTTCCACAGACCTCCCCTTTCCCTCCAGAGTCAGTCCCACCTCGCTTGTGTCCACATGACATAAAAAACCACCTTCCCCCGTGCAGCATTTTCAGACACTCAAAAAGCACTTTCTCTGTGTAAATGCCTGGCATTTGGGTTAAAAAATAATGAGAATTAATAATTTTATTCCTAAAGCACTCCCCCTGCTGATAGACTCTGAGAGAACTGGACTATATATTTAAGTATATGATAAAATGTAGGAAAATAAAAGAATGGTCACTGAACGAACCTTGATAATCTGTAAGAAGGATAAAATAAGACAAAGAAAAGGGACAGAACCCCAAGAAAAAAGAGCCAAGAACACCGTAGGAAGACACAAATACAAGAATAATCACATTAAGACTTTGTGAAGAGGTAAGAGAAATTCCTCACATTCCTCATTTAGGAGAAGAAGGGACCTGTGCCTTCAGCGCAGAGCAAGTTCTGCAGCTCCGGCCCCGTGCAGCACACGGCTAGGCCCCGGAGAGCGGCGCTCCCCAAAATGGCGGTGCTTGGTAGAGGCTGCTGCACGCAAAGGGCTCGGAGCCTGCTGGGGTAACTCAAGGGGTACGAGCCTCAGGGAGGATACCTTGGATGCTGCCAGGGCTCGGACTGTTCCCAGCTCCTAAAAGTCCTTCCCTGACTACTCAAATCAAGCTGCTGCTTCTTAGGCAGGCCGGGTAAAACAATCTCGTAAGGCGCTAATGGCCAGAAATGGAGGCTTGAGCAAGCACGGATGCTGACAGCTCTGAAACGTAGAGAAAGGAGTGGCGAGCATGGGAGAGGTGCGGAAGGGGGGCCTTACTGACAATCATGATAAATGTTTGTGGCTTTTCTTTCACACTTGGAAGTGTAACAAACACCAGGCTAAGCATTCGCAGGTAGGAATTTGGGCAATCTTTATTTAATGTTAAACTCCATGTGTAATACTATTGTGTGGCTTTATTATTACAATCTGCTCTTACCTCTCCCTCTCCTTGCCCCTACTCCCCCCAACTCCCAGCGCAGTAAGACATTGAAACTATGGATGCCCTGCTTCTACTGAAATCCTTCTCTCAAATCTTTAGAAACAATCGTGTATTTTTAAAGGGTTGTAAAAATAGTTCTGGTAGTGTTGCTGAAAAATCTATCCAGCTTTTATTTTCATAGGAACTATTTTTCATGATAGACAACAGTCCTTCCTGTTGGTAGCCTTTCCAAAAGAGGGAAAAGTGTCATGATGGTAAGTCATTAGGAAAAAAAAAAGAGTCAGAAAGCTTTTCCAGGGCACACGTAGATCTGCACATGAGCAAGCAATCCCCTGGACTGGAGCAGGTCTACACACACGTGTAAATCGAGGCAGAATCATTTTGTTCGCAAGATCTGAGCTCTGCTTCAATTCTGAAACAGAGTAAGATTCACATGGTTGTGATTCATGTTGAATTTGAGCCTCAAATATGAACATGCCAGCTTGTCATCAAGCTAGCTGCCTTTTCTTTATTTTATTTTTGGCTTTTCCTTTGTCAGTGCAAGCTTCTTATGTTTCAGACATATATATATTTTGCGAGGCAGCTCAGCCTGCTGAGCCAGGATCTTTCATCAAGGAAAGAAAAGTGCATTGCTTGATTCTTGGAGAAAGAAGAAAACATTGCTTGATTTTTGGATTACATCCAAACTGTCTGTGACACCTTTAAGTACCATACAAGTAGTGCAATTGGTCATAAATTAAACTATAAGTGGGCTTTAAAATACACATAGTCTGATTAGCATGTGACCAAGTATAGCAGTCAATAACATATCCTTATACGATTCTACAGCTCCAGTGGTCTGTAAGGAATCTGTTCCTGAATCTTCTGTGTTTTAAAAAGTAATGGATTCACCATCTTTTACAGCATAATTCACATTTTGAGTGCAATATCCCTCCAAATTCTGTCCTCAAAACTCCTGGAATCTACGGTTTGATGCTTTTTCAGCTTTGTTCCTCAGATCTTCAGAGGCAACAACCCTGCCACCGCCAAAAAAATCCCAAACCCAAAACTTTGACTCTGTCATTAAGATACTTAAAAAAAAACCCACCAAAAACCCAAGCAATCAATTCATATTTTAACAGAAGAAAGCCAAAACAGCCCAGGTATTTCCACAGTGATGGGTGAGTAAAAAGAAAGGCGGGTACCCTTTCCAATTCTGCAACACTTCTGCACGTTATCCTCTCACTATGGGCCAAATGCTGTGGCAGAGCTTATCAATTCAGGCACCACGCCACACTGTCATGACTATGTGGCTTGAGGACAGCAGTAGGATCACATCGATCAGGATTAGAAGCCGAGAAACTCGCTACCATCTCTGGTGGCTGGGAAGACATGACCAGTAAAAGAAGCTATATTTCTACTTCTCTATGACAGCCCTGTGGAACTAAGTTTCAATTAAGGGATGTGAACATAATGTGTGGCCTTGCTATATTCCAGAGCTCAAATCTCTGCTAGGAGAGTTGGCCTAGTTTCCTCCAGGTGGGTTTTCCCCCCGCCCCCAAATGCATACTGATCATGCAGGATTAGCCCTGGGGACCATTTCAGTGAATAGAAATATATTAGGATTCAAACACACATTTTTCTTTTTAAAATCACTTAAAACTTGAGTGAGGAAAACTGAAAATTCCATCATGAAGTTGCAAACTGCTTTTCTGCAGAACTGCTTCTATTAAATGTGTCCTTTTCTCACAATTACAGTAGAAATAAAGATCATGACCATTATGCTTTATTTTATTTTACTTGAAATTTCATTAACATTTTTCATTGTCACTAGTACACAGACAACTAAGATTTTCTTCAGGATACACTAATGCATTGATGGTCATGGAAAAACTGAATAGTCAAGAGCAGAATCTGACCTCTGTGTCTCCTTGTCAACAAAAATAATACAGTAGGTACACATTGAAACAATAGCACTTTGCTAATTTAATAATATCTATGTGAAATATCATATGTGGTCTGTATACTCTGAACTATAAAATATTTTTATATGCTTAAAGGATAGAACTGCACAAGGTATTTCATGTAGCATTTTATAACATATCAATATATCTTTTAATATCAGAGAATCAAAGAGGTCTCGTGACTTCATACTATGTGATCGTTTCATTAGATACTTTTATAATGTGGCAGTGATACTAGAACTTATCTCACTATAGTATAGTCCATCACCCAGCTCTTTTTCTCAACAGCTTCCTTATGGATAGGTGATGGTTTGAAAACTTGGGATTACTTCCAAAAAACATGAGCACAAGAGAGTTCTTCTAACTGAAAACAATTTTGCTAAATAAAAAAGAATGTTTCTATAAATATATATTAACTGTAGACTTCCATAATGTATTAGTGAGCAGTTCTGCTTTTGTGTACTGGATACTGTAGTATACTGTACGAAATTCAGCCCCTTCTTATGGCTCTATTGAAATCAACACAATGGGATAATTAAGAAGAGTTTTCAGCAAATTACATGAGCTTAAATCTAATAAAAATAACACTATGATAAATCCAGCCCTCAATTAGATTCCCTTCCCTTCCCTTCCCTTCCCTTCCCTTCCCTTCCCTTCCCTTCCCTTCCCTTCCCTTCCCTTCTCTTTTTTTCCTGTGACTTTACGGTAAATGCCTCACCACCTCTGCAGTCCTGGAAAGCATGACTTTTGGGATGCCTGATGACACGCTGCTCTGTGTAGAGGATGACAATGAAACCTAAACAGTACTTGAGCCCTATGCTGACAGAAGCACTGTCAGTTGGGGCTGAGTTATTTGACTACATCCAATTTAAAAACAATAATGTAAACAAGAGCAGGATTTGAACAGAGGAAGAGTCAGCAAAAACACAAACATCTCACAACTTCAAACCACAGCCACCAGAGAGAACACAAACAGTAAATCTGTCCTTGGTTTGCTTTGTGTTTTGCTTTGGGAGCTTCACAGACACCAGACTTTGATTTTTCTGAACTAGGAGTATGTGTATGTTCCTTTTTTAAGTGTATACTTAGGATATTTATGGATCCACTTCACATCGATTCATAACAACACAGATCTTTCTCTGGTATGAAATGCCTGTTTCAGTGAAGAAATGCCAAGTAACACTGATGATTTCAGAGTCAGGTTTGGGACCTCTGCCACAGGTCAAAGAGCTTTCACATTTATTGGTACTCCAAATCAACAGACAATGTACACATTCGCACATCTGTTTAAACCACCAAAACAATTGTTTTGTCTTTTGTTTGCTTGAGGACTAAGGCTTAAGATGCAGTTAAAGCTCTGTGCTTGAATGGTGTCCAAACCTATAAGAGTTAAAAGCGTATCTGCACATAAATTGAGGAAAGGTTTATAGAGATGAAAAAATAGGACATCATTTTCGTCAAGCTTGTGCTTCAGGAAGCAGAAATCCACAATACACAGCCTGGCATATGGGCTTAAATTATTGTTCTTCAGTTACAAGGTTCACAGTTTTGGCATCTCTGTCTTTCATTGTTTCTTACAAGTTTGTAACGTATAGGTTACAGCCTTTCCTGGCAGGCTCTGGAAGTCCTTTGCTATAAGAAGGTCGTTCATCATCATATCTCTGGGCAGCTTGGGGTCTCCAACTTTTGTACATAGAGTTGCCTTTGAGCAAAACAGAGCGTGTGCTGTTAACTATTCAACTGTTACCCAAATGAAACTCATATATTACACTCTTAGAGTAAAAATAAAACAGAACAACACAGTTTTAATTGCTATTTTTACAATAAAATTGTGGGTTATTTATAAGTCCGGATTTTATTACCTACTGCAATTTATACCCACTTTATCTGGAAGTTCATGGTGGGCAACAAATAATTGCTCACAATTTTTTTGGTAATTTTTCCATGAAAACATAACTGCATCTTAAAATATGGAAAAGCAATTTGTAAGTGAAATGAAAAAAGCTTACATGGAAGATTACATAAAATACATCTGTCTTTTCAAACCATTGAGATATATAAACAACTCGTTAAAAACTGAAAAAAAACAAAGAAAAGGACAAAAGACCTTTTAATGAGAAGACATTTTGAACAGATACTTTTCTACTTTTAAAAAGACAGGATGTTACTTCATTCCTAGGAAGACAATCTCAAATGAACAGGGAAAATACCAGAAATTTCAGTGAGTACTGTCCCTGAGAGGGCTTCTGTCAAAGCTTAAAAAAAAAAAAAAAAGGCTGCAAGTAGAGATGTCATTTTAAATAGAATCCAGGTTCTTATTTTTCCATTGCAAAGAGTTTTCTTTTATGTCAAATGAAATTTTAAGATCACCTATGAATTTGCAACTAAACCCTTTACTGCCAAATCTGATTCCAATCCTTAAAAAATCTGTTTCTGTAATATGGCCAGCAATGCACTAACTTCTAAAAGGTAGCCAGACATATTGGCAAAAAATATATGTGGTTAATCAACTAAAACTATGTAGTAGTTTGGGAACAATCAATCAACTTCCAGAACCTTCAAGGCATGCAGTTGCTGTGAGGATATCCATGAGCGATGGTAATACTAACGGCTAATGTACACAGATGTTTTTGAGATGGTCTTGTCTTTATTTTTTATTTTCAAGATGCTTCTACACAAGTATAGGCTTTACTATTCAACAAAAATAAACCACCACAAATAAATTCCAGATAATAATACAAATATAGAGGGACAGTAGGTGTCACTTTGCACCAAGTTAAAATAAGCACTAGCAAAAATGAGGTTTCTGTTCAACATGTGGGGTTGTCTCAATCTGTGCTCATGCACCCAAGGACTTGAGGACTTAAAGAGGGACTTAGGCAAAAGTGTAGATAAATGCATGCAATACTGGGATTCTGAAAACTCCCTCGGAGTTACTCCTTGAGGCATCATAGGTGGCAACTTGGAAGATGCCTAAGCACTTGAAAATATTTCTTCTGTCTATACGCAGAAAATGTCTCATTCTTAATAAGCAAAGCCGAGCTGCTCACTTCCAACTTCACACTTAAGCCTGCCTGGCATCCAGAAACCCTCTCCTAAATTCCTTGAGGACCTCATTAAAACACATTGCATAAAGTCACCCCTAAAGCACAGCAGTAAGGAACAGTCACCCATAAAACATAGTAGCACTTTCTGTACTTCTAGAGGAAGACTCCCACCACTATGTTCCCTTTACACCACGACGCTGTGGTCTGAGCGCTGACTGAAGAAATCTGTGACCAGGGTTCAGTTCTTGGCTTTATCTCACAGGATCTTAACCCCCGTTTCCCACTTCCTAACTAGACTCTTTATCCATCAGGTTGCTGGCTTCCACCCTGAGAGAGATTTAAGTATGTACATCACATTAAACTCATCTTCGATAAATTAGCAGCCTGAGCACTGGAACCAAGAGAAACACATCAGCAGCATCCATGTGGGGACAGTATCTAATTCACTGCATGTTCTACTGGAAAGTATGGAAATGCCTTTAATCTCTTTAAAAATGCTTTCAGAAATCTGTGATCAAAGCAGACATAATAGCCCCGTCACATGAAATCGAAGCCCACGTTTTTGTACTTAAAGTACCGTAGCCCTGTTTAGGTCATCTGAGAATGAAAAAGTGATTGGGTTTTACAGTTTTGCTGCCCCAGATGAAACTAGCTGCTTTTCAAATCCAGAATCCCGATTCTGATGAGGGCTGCTTGCTCCATTGGCCACAAGCACCTCAGAGATGATCTTGTCTCGAACTGGCATCATCTAGTTATTTTTGTTTTGTTTTGTTTTGTTTTTACTGGGATCAATGAGTACTAGATTGTGCCCTGCAGGCAGATGAACTGAAGATGAACTAAGTATTTTTGTAAAAATTCTGTAAAGAAAGTGTGCCAAATAAATAGCTTTAATCTAGTCCATAAATGTGACAAGTTAGCATCACTGTTAATACGATGATTTTTTTTAAATCAGTTTAGGATTTTTCCAAAGCTATTACAGTCACTTAGATCAAAGTGGTAGGTTGGGTTAGGCTTAAGTTGAGTGTATTTGGAAACACAACTTCAGGAGACAGAATCTATTTGTTCTTTTTTGTGGACCTTGTTTTGCCATAGCTCCACTTGTTTCAGAGGTCACAGTTATAAATTTTAAAGATTGTCAAGTGATTTTGGTTCATATTTCCTTGATAAATTTGAATAAAGCAAATCAGGCTTAAGCTGAGTGTACTTGGAAACACAACTTTCAGGAGACAGAATCTATTTGTTCTTTTTTGTGGACCTTGTTTTGCCATAGCTCCACTTGTTTCAGAGGTCACAGTTATAAATTTTAAAGATTGTCAAGTGATTTTGGTTCATATTTCCTTGATAAATTTGAATAAAGCAAATCACATTCGTCTGCACTATAAGGCAGTTAGCTAGCATTTTCTACAACCAACTACACTCCTATTTACTTAAGGAGCAGTTCTTGTTTTCAGGTACATAAAAGCATTTTATAACCTGGAATATTTTTTTCTTTTCTCTTAAAGGCTAACAGCAATTCTCCTGTACACAGAACACTCGTGATCCCAAATCATTAACAGAGTATGTGTCTAGACTAAATATTACATTTTAAAGCAAAGTATTTCAAAAAAACAGCTACTCCTCAATTTACATACCCAGGCTTAAATTTTAGGGGTTTGTTTCCCCTGCAGCAGATGATGACGTCATTGACACCTAAATCAGGACAGAAAAATGCCCATTTTTAGGTGTCAGTGACATCATAACTAATTCAGGGAGCACACTGCACCCAGAACTCCTAGGCCTGGCAAGAGAAAGAACTGATGTCAAAATACACTTACTTGTGTAAAATGTATTCATCTCTAAGATAAAAACTACCCAAGATCTCACCATGGAGATCTTAAAAACTTTAAAAATAGAAGGAAGGAGGAAAAACAAAAAAGCAAAAGAAGACTTTGCTGTTCACACAGAACAGAGTTGAAAATATGTGTAAAACGTATGTTTTGGTATTTCAAAGTGGTTTGCTTCTAACAATAGAACTGCACACTCATCACTGGTCATGGGATAAGTGTGGTTTGGGGATCTGTGTTATGCCAAGACTCAAAGCATTAAATTTGAGCTTTGTTTTGGAGCAATGGCAACAGTAAAAGGGAGCTGACATGCAGACGGTGGTGACTTCAGGCTTCTGAAAATTACATGATCACTTAGGATCCGATGCTTCCAAAAGTCCCGCGTGACACGAAAACGTCTGACCCACTAACCAGCTGCAAGACCTTCCCGGATTCTCATCAGCAGATGTACCTTCAGAAGCTCTGGTAGAGCCCAGAGGACAGCAAACTCCCTTTCTGCACAAGTCTTTTGTAACTCTCGCTGGGCTGTGCTTCATCTCTTTGTATACCGACTGACTGGTTTATGTCCGTTACTAGCTTTGTACAGCATCTCCTGGGAGGAAAAAACTCGAGGGCTGCTGGTGTATGCAATGGTTAGTTTAGCGATAGTGTGCCAAGCGGCAAACCAGCAACAACATAAAGAAAAGACACTGAGTTTTTACCGCTTTTCCATTAATGCATCAGCAGGTCTCATCTTACGATATTGCTATTTAAGATGCTTCCTGATTTGGAATACAAATTCCTCATGTCTTAAGGCTCTGTATGAGTTTAGACATTCACTATGCACAGCCTTTGCAGCTCACCATGGCAAGATTGTATCTTCCCAGCTGGGATGTAGCATAATAGTTAAAAACTAAAGAGAGTAGGCAATTATTTTCCAAATGCAATGTACATTTGACACAGACTTAAATATTGCATGGTTATGGACACAAATCCATACATTTCAGGATGTATATTACATATATTCTATCAATTAATTAATATATATATTCTCTGTTTTGTGTGCCCATGCATACATTCACACACTTGCAGAACACAGATGTTATGTGCGCATGGGCGGCTACTGCTCTCCCTGTTCAGTTTTAACCTGTCAAGGCCCCAATTCCTGTTTGTAATGGGAAATGATCTTCTACACAGACACAGAACCCTCAAGAGGGCTTGACATTTCTTAATCCAGCCACATCTTTTCCTCTTTAAGACTCCCTGCCCCTCACCCTTACGCCTAATAACACTGGAAAATCCTATGGTCACACTGACAAAGGCCTGAATAGACAAAGGAGAAGAAATTTAAGTTCATCTGAGAAAAGGAAATTAAGAGATACAAGAGCCTTTGAGTGGCTCTACTACTCTCCTGTGTCACCTCTTGAATGTAAGGAAAAGATCCAATGTTATCTTGTTTTGCATGAGACTCATACTTCGCTTTACGTGAAATTCAGATGAAAACGGTAGAACTGACAAGACAAGCAAAAGCAGGTCATCAGCACAGTCTCAACTTGCTTGACTTACTCAGGCAAGTAGATACCATGATGTTAACGCACATTAAAACCACATATTTCACATACATGAAGTATTTGCAGCATTGGGTCTCCCAACAGAGACCCAAGTGCTTCACAACAGGCAAATAGTGAGGACAGACAGAGAAGGAGAGGAAAAGTTCTGATGAAGCATGAATGGAAAAAGAGTGGCAATAACATCAACTGCTGAAGTACCAGTTACATTCATGACATAAGGTCTCATCCATCTGTCATTTCATTTAATGGCAGAAGGTGGGGGCAGCCCCTCCATGTCCAGTTCTCTAGTCTGCATATTTCTGTAACCTTTAAAACCACTTCCACAATTTCTTATAAACATGGATTACCAAACTGGTAAAAAGATATAAAAGTAAATGCATTTACAATATGCCCTCTAGATAGCTTTACTGACACGGAAATAGTTTTGCTGTGACCGTGGGCTGCAGGAGCGTAAGGCTGGGGAAACTACATGCTTTGTAATGACAAAATCCCACAGGTTTTAACAGAACATTTTGCTTCTAACCTACAGCCATCTCACCTGTGAAGTGTGCTTATTAAGTTCCTTTCATGACCACAGGACCTGCAATTTATAAATGCTGCAGGTGTGAAAGCATTGTGTGGCACTTTTAGGTTAGTGAAAGAACATTGTTATTCATGGGTGAAATATTCCATTTATTCAGTGGAAGAGGAGTAATGTGTGTGGGGGTGGAGAGTGCAAAGCTGATGATAGAAAGACATAAATAGAAACAGACATCTATGGAGCACCTCAGCCATTCCATTGTATTGCTGCTTCAAGCGTTTAAATCTCCCAGTAATGGCTGGGTGCCGGGATTTTTCCTCTAATGATGCAGGCTTGCTATATCTCCTGCCACTAAACTATTTCTAAAAGTTTACCTAATCTTACTTAATTTTTATGGAGTAACAGTGATGGTGCCAGATCATACTAAACCAGTGGCTGCGTTTAGTTACAGATCTAGGTTCCTGTCGATGCGGATCAGTCCCTGTATCCCCTAGCCTTTTGCTGTGTTTGTACGCAGCACTTCACTCTGGCCATCATAGATGGCTATCCCAGAAACAAACGTCCTTCAGAAGTGGGACATAGAGATTTCTCGAAGTTAAAGGCAGGGCTTAAACTATTTAGTAACTTCTTTTTTTTAGGTTTTAGAATAATTGCTGTAAATTATTGTCACTGGAGAATACTACGTCTTACTCTGTCTTCATCCTCTGGATTGTCTTCCATTAGCTATCTCCATTTCAGTTTTAAAAGGCTGACAAGGAACAATTTGAACACGTTATTTTAATGCAATTAACAGACTTCAGAATTTTGTGATAGTTAAAGATCTGTTTAAAGGATACACATAATGATTTTTGCTTTGAAGAAAGTTGGATAAACAGTTGCATCTAAGCTAATGCATTGGTGTGACTATAACATTTTATAGCTAAACCCACCATGACCAGATAACATGGTGGGTTAAGGTAACTATCTCGTAGGAACTATGATTTCATCCTGTGTTCTTCTAGCAACACCTGCAACATCATCTTTCATCCTTGTTCCCTTCATTACAGATGCACTGGTTTGCTGGCATTTCTGTATCTTCTATAGATTTTAGCATGACTAGACCCTCAGCTGCTCTTATTCACATAGGAATACATGCCCAGAAAATTGTTATACAAGTGACTGAGAGTAGGTTTTGTAAATACATTATTATTTTAGAGCTATGTACTTGGAGGTTGGTGGAGGAATTTGGTGGACAAATGTATTGTTCCTCTTTCAATGAGATACTGACAGTGTCTCTGATGTATCAGTACGAAGCTGTTTAGATAGAATATACAAATGTTTGTTGAATTTTTTGTCAAAGCAGTAATGTAAAAAATATATTGTATGTAGCAAAGGATGTAGACTCAGTACTGTCAGGAACATTGAAAAGTGATTTTTTTTGAAGATTTTTCTATTTTGTTTTCTAATTTGGCTTCAGGCACTTGGGACTCTCAATTTTTCAGCTCTAATTTGCTGTACTTTTAAGTCGATTGGGAGGGGGGGAAGAAAATAGCATCCCTTGTCCCATTTGTAGCTGTAATAATGGCTGACATAGTGGAGCATTGTCACACCCCTTCTCCAAAAAAAAAAAAAAGGCATGCCAAAGTACATATAGACAAACATCTAACATGATTTAAGTTCTAAGACAATTTTTCCTCTAAAGGGAATTTCATAAAAGTTATGGGTTAACACTGAAACTGCTTACAAACAGTGAATAACACGGAAGATTCCCTTGCTTACATCTCGTGTACACTACTGGCAGCTGCTGAGGAGACAGTAATACTGCTTTCTCGTTAAGAACAGTCAATGGAGAATATTTGATCTGTGTGAAGCTGAGAGAAGGTTGAGCAACACCTGAATTCACCTAGAACTGAAAGTAAAGGGGGTCTTGATTTGGCCAGGGCACCAGCATATTTTCTGCTAGATCACAAAACCTTTACAATATTGACTCGGGGAGACCAAAATCTCCCATCCAGTTACCAGCACACCTCCATGCAGCATTTGCAAGTTCCTTAGCATTAGTGGAAGCAAATATTGATCAGTTTGCAAGATTTCAGCAAATCATCCACAATAGCGGTAAAGTTGGAAGCTAATAGTTATAATAACAGCAACAACAATGGCAAACACACCTGATTTATAACAAAGTTTGTCTGAGCATTTCAATATATTACAGTATGTTACAAGCCTGCATGAAAAGATAAGTGGAAGAGAATTTTGAACCCAAGTTTGTTTCAGACACACATTGCTTCAGGCATTTGAAGAAAGTGTTGAACAGCTTCTCCACCCACTTTCTCAAAGTAGAGGAAAAATTGCTCTCAAATGTTGGTTATAAACGTGTAATCTGAACTCCAGCCACTCGGCAGGGCTGCAGAAGAATTTACGATGTGCTAAATATTTCCTTTGTTCTTCCCAGTGGTAGCCTGCTGTAGCAATTAGAAAGCAACTGGCTGCACATGTAATCTGTGGCTGTTTTCTAAAGAATTGTTGATAACTGTTAAAAGCCTTCCTAAGCAGGACTTGCTCTGCTAATACCGCAATACTTTATTTTTAAATGTATGTCTATATTAATTCTCCATATGGTTTTTTCTCATCTTCTAATCTTAGTCGTGTCCTCTAGGTACCTTACTACTGAGATAGAAAGCAGACACAACTGTCGACCATTGCTGTAATCTAGCCACTACTAACCTTAAAATACAGCCTCCGGAATCACTCTCTCTTTATTGGGCAGCTATGTAGCTTCCATAGGAACAATGCGTTCATGTAAATGATCCAAGCCACTACGACAACATTTATTTCCGTTTCTGCATGAAAATAATAGAAAATAAAAGCCAAGATCGGTCTGGCTCTTCTTGCTTTCAACAAAGAAAGCAGTGTCTTAAGCCACTCGGTAGCATGCTGAGAGCACAAGGCATCAGACCCCACGGTGGTAAATTTGAAGTAAGCCTGCCATGAAGGCAATTCCAAAGAAATGTGCCTCAGGAAGACTGCAGGTTTTGCAAATGGGAAAGATGGCTTTAGGAGATCTTACCCCATCAACATCCATTGCCTTAGCCATGGCTCCAGAGCGGGCAACATGCAGGGCAAAGCAAACAAATTGGTATAGCTACCATACGCAGGAGCCTGGGCCACGCTGAAGGTGGAGCCCGCTAGCATCGATAAACAAATGCACTAAGCAGCGCGACCACTGCTTTTATGGGCATGAAAGTTCAGAGCGAATAATACGCTAGTTATGCCGGGAGCAGCTTTCGCAAGCCTTTTGTGGTCCTTTACCTCCAGCCCCAGGCTTAGCGTGCAGGTGCTGGTCCAGAGCCAAGGGCAGCCCAACAACCTCACCACCTGCACTGCCTCTGCAAAAAGAGGTTGAGAGCAGCCAGGAAACCAGAGGGAAAGCTTCCTCTGCGTGCCAGCACCAAGATCCATGGGATTTGGCCTTGGAATTCCTGTGGAGTCCTAACCAATACATCAAAGTCAGCTCCTTGGCGCTTGCATGCTATTGCTCAGCCTCATGGCTTCCCTAATCCTTGGGAGGGTATATCACTGTTTCCCTCCAAAGCCTGAGGGAAACACAGTTCCCTAGTCCAAAACCAGCCAGCATCCATGGGCATGTCAGCAAAACCCCACCTCTGGCAGGTGACCTTCAAGGTAAACCACTGGATGTACAAGTTGAAAGCAAGCTTTCAGATACAGGCTTCGAGGAGAGCACGCTCTCCTCTGTGGTGGCCTTCACCCCGTTGTACCACCTGGCAATGTCTGGAATGATGTTATTTATAGTCTAAACAATGAGAAGTCAAGTGAGTTGGACAGTTCGGGGTTTTGGTAATGGGATACAGAGCTTTCTGCTTTGGGCTTGCTGGGTCAGCCCCAGGCCAGGCTGGTGCTAACGAGTGGAAGTCATTGCCACCCAGTTGCTTCTCAGTGATCTGTGCGAAATGGGCTTGGTTTGGGCATCTTTCCTTTGAAGGCTCTGCAGACAAACCAAGGAGGAAGGGAGACTGAATTGTCTCTTTCTTCCCTAGTTTTGAGCCTCACCAGGCAAAGTGGAGATGCCCTCCAGCTAGTGCTTTAATACCTTCCTAAGTCTTTGGTGAGATATGTTTTCCAGAGCAGCCCCAGACTGTGCTGAAGTTGGTGGAATGAATCCCAACTTGGGCTGCTGCCTCCTATACTACTACATTTTAAATGTAAGCGTGGATGAAGAGACTCTCCAGACTGATATTTGCATTCACAGCTATATCCATCTGCCACAAGAACAAGTCATGTTTTCACTCTGTGCTACAGCATTGGCTCTGGTATTTCAAACACAGCCCTACCATCCATTCTGTCATTCAAGACAACCACCACTTTGCTTCTTCATCTGGCCAGCTTCTCGTCACTGTTATGAATTCACATTTCTTTGGTTTTTTAGGGCAAATGAATAACCTCTGAGACCCAGTCATCACCTATGCCTGTATGAATATTTTTGGACTAAATGATTCATCATTCTGAGACTCCAATCTCCACAAGATGCCTTGAAACACAATCCATCCCCAGCTGCCACATGGAGAATCCTGATGATCCCATCTTTTTGCAATTTTAGTAGTGAAATGAACAAGAACGCACTATTGGCCTCCTTTTGTGTCATCAGCCAAACATTGGTATGTGTGTCCTGGATTGATTTTAATATTCAGCAACACTGCTTATTCTTATATATAAAAAGAAAGATACGTCAAGTAACATGATAGGAAGAAATGGGAACAAGAAGGAAAATTCAACGGGAGTAGAAAAGAAAGGTAGCACCTGGCAGTTATGCTCATAAAGAGTACAATCAACACGGGATCCAATGGGATCCCTAAACCCTAAAACCATGCAAGTTTGAGAGGATCTCTCTTCTTTAGTCAACAATATGAGTTTCCAGCCCCTCCATCTTTGCCAAGAAGAGTCTGACCGTGTAAACTAAGTAGGCATTAAATGCTGGGAGGAAAAAAAAAACTCAAAAGCAAAGGGGCTACTTTGATGTGCTCAGTGTTCATTTATTACTTGTTCCTTGGAGATGTATACTTCTGTCACAGCTTTATATTGCAGCAGCAGTGACATCACACACATTCCCTCGCTTTTTTTTCTTGCTTTGACCTACTGAGTGGAACACTTCTCTGCAGGCTGTGCCAGTGTAAGAGGATATCGTTTGTCTCTCAGACTGTAAGTTTCCATCAGACTGTAGTTGTAAATCTAAACACTAAATTGATTAATTTTTAGCACTATGTGTTATGGAAGAGCCAACAGGGCCAAAATAAGATTGACTCATTAGGTACCACAGACACTTTACAATAGTCTTTGCTGCAAAGAGCTTCCAATCCAAATAGATAAGACAGACTACAGATGTAAGGGAAAACAGAAGCAAAGTGAACACAGCTAACTTACCCAAATTCTAAAAAGAGCTCAGACTAACATAATAATATCTGACGACCCATATTTTTAACCAAAAACCTAAATAAGATCCTACATTTGGGCTGTTTTAGCAAGATTGTATGAAGATGTTTGAAAGACATCAAGAATAAAAGAAAGAAAGAGAATAAAATCACTATATTTCATGTTATTTATTCCCTCTTATGACTGGACTGTGTATGTCTTAGCATTTATATAAGCACTTTCTTACCCAGGGATTTCAAACAACTACCATGTAGCGAAGCCTCCCCATTCTCCAACGATAGGGATAAATACTGTTCTCAGTTTACAGACCAAAGCACAGAAAGTCAAGGGACTGGCTTAGCATTTCGTAATGAACCCAAGCTGAGGCAAGACTCCAGGAGCAAAGACACGCAGTCCTGACTATTAGGTAGGTGACATTTGCCTTGCATTCTACTGACCTATTTTGCAGTTAGACACTGTTAGGGTCATCCCACGCAAGACTTAAAGCACGTTGCTGTAGGCTCAGAGGAGAAGGGAGAGTCAATGGAGACAGAGGAATAAGTCATTGTCTCTCAGATAAAAGACAGAGCAGTAGAGGGATGGCACAGCCAGCACAAGTTAATAAGACAACAGTGATTTAATAGTTTGTGTGATGAAAGAAAAATCCTACCCATTAGCATTTTGAGGTAGCTTTGATCAAGCATGGATGTATCATTTATTTTTAACCCACTGATCACTGCATTTAGAACATTAGCAAGAAGCACTGCAACAATGAAATTAAAGTTAGCACAGTGCTGTTAAATTTCACCCACTTGTACATCAGCTAGAGTGTCAGTAACTTGTGCCATCAGTCTCTGATTATTTTTATACTTTGTTTGACAGACACTTCTGGAAATGTCTTCTTGTTTTACGTCGTCAGCAGAGCTCCCAGGCTAAGTTCCTTACGTATCTTTAAATGCTGCTAAGCTGATTGGCATTTACTTGCACCCCCCTCACTACAAGAATCATGGGGTCTGACTTGGCAAGAATCACCTCTTTTTTTTTTCTTTTTTT
This sequence comes from Cariama cristata, assembly GCF_000690535.1. Taxonomy (NCBI): domain Eukaryota; kingdom Metazoa; phylum Chordata; class Aves; order Cariamiformes; family Cariamidae; genus Cariama; species Cariama cristata. The sequence continues at coordinate 86,588 of NW_009596498.1, forward strand.
TTTTTTTCTTTCTGAACAGAACAGCTGCCCTCCAAACTTAAGCCCATCTGGTCTTATTTGAAAAATGAAGGGGGGAAAATTAAAATCAGTTCTCACTAATTAGAGGAAAATTGTATGTAAACAATTGAAAGGTCTTTTCATACTTATGGCTTGACATTTCCACAAAGAGCTTAATTGCTTGCATGGGCCTAAAGGGTTATGTTCTTTTTTTAAGTTGCATATGCTCTCTGCCAAATACTAGCTTGGACATGCTGTGAGTGATTTTTGGATCACCAGCAGCTCTTGCTATTTTAGGCTCTCTCACAGCTTGAAGTTGTAATTAATTTTGAGGATCCTGACAATCATAATTATGACAGTCCTGGTTTCTGATAAGGCTCACTTAGATTTTTTTTTAGGGAAACTTTTGGGTTTAGTATTAGGAAAAGAATGTCATACCACAGACTATCACACTGCAATAAATTCCCAATTTAAAGAATAAACACCTGCCATATAATTGGGCAGGAAACATACTTCTTGTCCCGAGAAACTTGTCAGGTTTTCCTAAACATTCTGACCATGAAATCAAGATTCTTTGAAGCTCTATTCATAAAATCAGGTAACGAAAAAGCTAGTCAAAAGCGACCCATCATAGAAGTACTCTGTTTTGGATGCTCAAGATGCATACGAGAGACAATTTCAGTTCCTTCTATGACATCCTCTTTATCTGAAAGTGAACAGCCCTAAAGAATAGGCCACTACTTATTTCATTAGAAGCCTTTCCAGCTGGAACTATCTAAGTTTCTGTAATAAATAAACCGTAAGTGGAGGGGAGCCTTTAGCCTGTGTCTTTCTCTGTCCAAGTCAGTGTCTGATTAAGTTGCTCTTTGCTATTCTGGGGATTCTATCACTTTCTCTTCCCATGACTTCCTCTAGTTTCTCTCTAGTTTTGATTAAGAAATGAAGTTTTGGACTAGAGAGAGCCCCCAAATATTGTACTGAACTGGTGTGTTCCTATGGGAAGTTTCCATTCCCCTGAATATTTTTCTGTGGGATGAAAAAATTTAAATTTTTGAAAATTTCTCATTTGTTCCCTGAAATTGAAAACCCTTTGAATTCTCTTATTATAGGTGGAAAAGCACGACGCTTACAACTTCCAGTATGGTTTATCTTCCACCTTCATACCACTGGTATTTTGTAATAGCAATAATGGCAGGAGTATTTTCCCTTTCAGGTTTTTAGAGACATTGAACCAAAAATTCACTGGAGCTGGCAGCAAGAGAGTATACAGTGAAAAGAAAATGTTTGCTGGGCCTTTGGATTCACTTCTGATGGCCCTGGGAATTAATAATGTCTCCTTCAACTGGCTTATGGCCCTTGAAGAGAGAAAAAGCACACTGCATTTGCCTCACTCCCCAAACTAAGCACATGCGTCATGCTGTAGTCACTGTTTTCTGAGATTTATCCTCTCTCTTTAGCAGCTCCCATTAATAGCAGAAGGAATTACACGGTTACAGAAAGGAGGATGTCCCTTCTGAAAGAATATTGTTGTGTGTTATTTGTAATACAACACTCAAGGCCAGCTGGTACCATACAAGTTTTGGCTGATTTAGGGTAGTGCAGGGCCTCAACATCAGTGAGGAAGCAGCTCAAGGAGTTTTGAGGGCATGTACTCCTAACCCAAGGAGCAATCCGGTTAAGTAAGAGAAGATACACGGTTCTGTGCCATCTCCTGCCCCGGGCAAGCACACTACCTGGGTACACAGACAGCTCGGTCGGCCCGTGTCCAAGAAAGGAATAAAAGTGATGCCTGTCTTCTCATCTGCTCCAGGGGAATTTCCTCCACCACTGGGATCAGGAGAAAGCCTTCTCTGTGCTTCCACGGCAACGGCAATTTTACCTGCATTCATAGCATCCTTTTGCTTTCCCTTGAGAAAGAAGTGCCAGTCTTAACCCTTAGGAGACAAAATACAGGCTTATATCACTATTTGTACCATATTCACAGTTCTTCGGGGACCCTAAGCCCTAAACCCATGCAAGTTTGAGAGGATCTCTCTTTTTTAATCAATAATGTGAGTTTCTAGCTCTTTCTTTGCTGAGAAGAGTCTGACAGTGTAAACTAAGCAGGCTTTAAATGCTGGGAGAAAAAAAAAAACAAACCAAACCAAACCAAAACTCAAAAGCAGAGAGGCAATGAAAAGATCCCATTATTTTTTATCATTTTTTAAATTAAGAGTTTCTAAAGGAACTCTGTGATTTTGGTTGTTTGAATCCAGGTTTTTCAATGCCCAGAACTAGTAATCCTGGTTAAATATTTGCTAAATCAGAATTAACACATTTAAACCTACCTTGTTTTATTTGGAATGAGTAGGGGAGATCCTGGAACTTATTCTCTTCATTCAGTGAAAATCTCAGATCTAACCATGTCCAGCTTTCTGATCTAAGCATGGATGTGAGAAATTCACAGGTAGTGCCACAGGGCCACTTTAGAGCTACAGCCACATCCATGAAGGAGTAGATGGCTACCTGCACCCTCCAGGACCTCAGTCTGCCACAGAGATTCTCAACCCTCTTCTCAGTTTTTGCCTAATCTCATTTAAAGGTTTTATTTTAAAATTTCTGAACAGCCAAAAATTTGCTATTGGATATGCTCAGAACTTTTTTTGGTAATTTACTCATTCTTGAAGCTCAATGGCATTTGCAAATTAGTCTTTGCCTCACTGACCTCTCAAATGAGCTTTGGTTTGGTAGCCAATTTTTTAATACCCTTAAATATTCAAGCCCTGCACAACTATGGTCACCGAAGAGGTTAGTAGTGGTTAAAATATTTATGCAACTTCACTTCTATCCTTTATCTGCCTATCTCAGATGACAAGGCTATTGGCTACCCTGGAATATCTAATTCCCTCCTGTTGAAACAGCTCTGGTCTTCATACTAAGCTGTCAGTAGCAGTAAGACTGGAATCCAGGGCTTCCTTCCTTATCTCAAGTGGCCTGCCATCACCTCTCGTTGTACTCACACTTTCTCTTTCTTTAGACCAGTAAATTAAAATAACTGTTTTTCTCTCCCAGTATAGCCTCTGGTCTGGCTGTTGTAACTTTTTCCTGAGGATGCAAAGGAAGATGCTGAACCCAGACTGCACAGTGCTCAAACTATTGGGTGACTAATAGAAAAGAAGGAATAAGATGCATGATACCCACCAGCTCTAAGCCTGTACTTACTGAAATGCGTCTTTAGTTACTCCAGTTTATTTCACCTGTAATTTTTACAGTGTGCACTTGGTTAAGGAGCAAGATAGTGAAGTTTCATAGAGGTGCTTCTGGGTCAAGTTCTGGGTACTTGTCCTTTTCTGGTCTCCCTCCTCACAGCTGCTCTGGACCACTTAGTGTAAATGTGGTATCAGTGACTCTCACTTCACTCTGTTATATTTTGATTTCAGCCTCAAACTATTCCACTTCAGAAAGCCTAATACACATTCTTAAATCTCCAAGAAGTTTCTAGTCATTAAATATCACACGTTGTGGATCTTCCTTGTGTATGTATTTTCTCAAGTCTGCAGATCCTGCTACACACACACCCTCTGAAAGGGACTGTGCAAAGCCTTTGGGGGGCACCTCACCAGTAACAGCAATAGATGTAAGAAAGAAGCTTCTACACAAACATGGCTCTAAGGGTAAATATCTTGCTCCTCCCAGCATATTGGCAGGTTTGGAGACTCCTGAAACACAGGGAGTACCACCAACTCCTTCTATGAAGTCTTCAGGAAGGATGAAACACCTAATCCTTGATTGCCAAAAAAGAAAAAAGAAAAAAGAAAAAAAAAGAAAAAAGAAAAAAGAAAAGAGACATAAGCACCTCACTTTAGGAGAGGAGGCTGTGAATCCCACTGCCCTGCAGCTAGTGTAAGGCATGTGTGCCCTAGGAAGTATGGACACCTAAGACACACCATCTCCTGAAGGCTTGCCGCGGTCCCTGCTCTGTGCCGGCTGCTGTGAATTCCTCCGGGCGCTGAGGCAGGCGGATGCCTTGTGCCTTTGGAGCAAGGTGCCTGCCTTACAGGCATTGTCATGGAAGGAATTACAAGGCCAAATTTTCTTTTTCGGCTTTGGCCCTAGGATGCTTGAGATTAGGCAGAGCACTGCCCCATGTTGCCAAAGAGCCCTTTGCAGGCTTAGCCTTTAGAGCACAATTTCCCTCCAGATGTGAATGTATAACAGGCGACTTAGGAGGTAACAGCTTAATTGTTCTTTAGCTAGTAACCCTCTGTCCTGATCATTAAAACATTTTATGTACTGTTCAGAGTTTGTACACTGTAGTAGCAATTATACTGAAATAGATAAAATAAAACAGACTGATAAACTTGTTTTCCCTTAGTTTTCTTTCCAGACCTGCCGTAACTGTTTGTAATAACAGAAAGAATAACAATAATGCTGGTTAATAGGGTCGTTGTTAAGGCATTGAGTGGATTCTCCTCATAGCTCGCTACTGAATTCCCACGTGTCCTGCGGCAAGGGTCCCAGTGCTTCCGTTCCCCTTTTGTAAAGGTAGAAGAACACTCCATTTTCTACCTATTTTATGCATGTCTTGGCCTTTGAGAGATATTGGGTTAGGGATTAATCTTCAGACCTTTGAGAAGCATTGTGTTAGGGATTAATCCTCAGACCTGCCATGAAAATCTTCCTTAGAACATTATCTGATCATTGCGAGGTCTGTTTGGGCTCAGAACGTTATTTTACACTGAAAACCTCACCAGTACTCCACTGTGGTTGCATTGCATGTCCAAAACCCAGGTGGCACAGACCCAGGCATAAAGCCTTCCCTTCTCTTTAGAAAGATTCTGCTAAGTACATCCTGTACCCAGTAATTGGTTATAATTTATGTCTAAATTATGTTCAGGCTACTTGCAAAGTTGTGGAGAGATGCTAGCTGAGCAAATAACACAAAAGCACTAAAAACAACACCTATTTATTTTATTTAAATAAATTCAAGATGAATAAGTGGTGCCTCCAATAAAACAAAACAAACCCCAAAACCTCAGTTGTATTAAAATCTTCATTTTCACAGGAATCTAACCAGTCAGTAAACCATCAAATTATTATTACCCACTTTATCACAAATGTGCAAGATTTATAGACTTTAAATCTAAAAGGGACGATGAGGGATGATGACCCCGAGAGGACATAAATTATATAATTCCATGTAGTTATAATTCATAATCAAAATAATGTTTTTGACTACAGCATCCAGATTTGTTCAGAAAGATAAAAGGAGATGGTGCAGGTATTATTTCCTGTGGGAATTTGTTCCAGTGACAAACATCCCCTACATTTGAAAATATGTGGGTTTCAACTTGAATAGTTTTAAATTTTACCCATCTGTTCTTCCTACTTTTTTTTCCTACTAGATGGATCTTATTTCTCCCTGCAAAAGTTCGCAGGCACTGAACACTGACAGTATGAAGCACACGATCAGTGGTCTCCCCAAATGCTAAAAACCAGTTGGGTTTTCTGCTGTGTACCTGGAAGGAGGTCCGTTTCCAACTAGTTCAGACTGTGCCAAAGTCCAAGGCTCTTGCAGAAAATGCCTTGCATGCAGTCAAGGATAACAATCAGTTCTAAGACTTGAAAAGCAAGCAACTAGGAGGGCCAAAAAGCCACAACTAAATAGGAATTCATATCTTGAATTTTATGAATAAGAAAAAATAAACAGTAGAAATATACTGCAAAAGAGGTTGTGAAATCATTACTAAGCTCCATTTTCCATTTATTCCTAAAGAAATAAATGATGTTGCTCTGATTAATTAAAATTGGTGAAGCACCCTTGAATATTTGGGAAGAAAATGAAAAATTTATTCCTAACAAAAAGCTGACATCAGAAGGCATCCAGTTTGTTCTGTGAAGAGGGATCAACTGCATGTTTATTTATAGCTCGTGAACTGGGAATACAAAATATGGGCCCATGACTCGCATGGGCTCGCAGTGCTTGCCGTGGGAGTATTGCGCAATGGTGACGCCCAGAGCACGTGGTCACTACGCTGCCCCGGCAAGACCACCGCAACTCCTCCTGTGCGGCTGCCTCAAGCAGTAACGGTGTCCACGCAAGCCTGGCGTAACGGAGCACTTCAACTTCTCCCATCTTCTGAGAGCTAAAGCTAAAGGTCTAACTCAGCAGTTACTTTATCTATTTATTTAACCAGCTTTTTTAACTGATCCTGGTTTTCTTTCATCTCCTTTGGTTTCCTACCAATACACATTTTTCTTTTGTTGGGCCATGTAACAGCTTCTACTTTCCTGACACTCCTGGTTGGCTTTCAGCTATGATTTGCTTCCTGTTTGCCCTTGGGAAATAGGGTCATGGAGAAGATGAAGGGTTATGCCGTAGTAGGGATGCACTACATGAGACCTTGTACTAAAAGGGGTCTTGATAAAGGTAAATTCCCAAAGAGCATCATGGTCCCTCTCTTTCATGTAACTTGATGTGACAAGGAGTACCTGAAGAAATCCTGAGTGGAGTTTATTTCTCACATCACTTGATACTACCTTACTTGGTGCCTAGTCTTTTGTCATCTCTCTGGTCTTGGGACCAGAGTCAGGGTTCAGCCAGGTAACACTAAGCAATGGCTCTACTAAAGCTGCTGTTTTCCAGGGAGAAAAGGTTTGAGGTGTCACTGTGTGTTTATAGGAACACTGTTTTGCTGAGCCATGGTTTCTCTAATTGAATGAGGAACTAAATGAACTACTTATTTAGAAGCCCTCACATCAGCAAAAATCACATATTGAGAATTACCAAAATATATTTAAACATCTACACAGCAACAACTAAATATATAATAAAAATACAACCGTTAAATATGACAGAAAGGACATCTTAAAAAAACCAACCAAACAAACAAAACTTGGAGTATGAACTTTGAATGAGCTTATGCTGCTTTCTAACCCAGGAATGAAAAAAAATACATGTAGTAATGAATGATCTTTGCATTCAGCCATGAAATCCTACACCATCATAGATGTTTTTTTAACTCCTTTAGTCAACTCAGACAATCCTTCTAGAGGGAAAAATGTGAAGGTCATAAAAAAGTGCATACCAGAATATCACATGTAGATATTTAGAGCTGCATGAACTAAAGGCTTTCCCACTGGATCATTTACTCTCCAAAGTAGCCCCTCCTAAAAGATGGGTCTGTATGATTAAAATATGGCCAGCATTTTATAGTAAATCTTTACCACTTTACAGTAGCTACCTCTAGGGCATATTTCAACTCCCATTCAAATGAGTCTTTCTATTGACTTTAAAGGGAGATGGATTGAGCCTTTTAAGAGCAGTCGTCTAGCTCCATGGGCCCTTATGTAAATCTACACCTACTGAGTTAGATGACTTCATGGAGTCTCTTCTAGCATAATTTTAAAGTTTCTTTTGTATTAAAGTGAGGTAGTTTAATTCCCATTACAACATTTGATTTCTCAAATCTGAAATTTGCATTATGTAGAGCAAAATTTCATTTGGAAAGTTTTTTTATTGGGACGATTTACAAAATTTTAGTTCTTTATTGAAATAGTACTGACTGCATGAAACAGAAATTTTATTTCCTGTTTGACTCCCATGCTTATTTATATTTCGTTTTACAAGTGTGTAGCAATTAAATAGTTTGAGCGCCTGTAAGAACATCAGATTATCTTTTGAAGCCCGTAAATACTACCAGTAATGCAGGATATTCAGCCTGAAGGCAATATCAAATTCAAGCAAGAAAGGTGAATGGAAGCCTTATGCTTGCTTGAATCTCATTTTGAAATTAATAAAGTTTGAGATAGTGCATTTTAAAGCAGTATCTTTTCAAGATAATTTAGAAAGAGATTCAAATTAATTCTTTATCTGCATGTTGATATATTTTAATCTGTTTTAGATAGAATAATTAATGCCATTTTATTTCTTTTAAATGTCAAATTGTATTAAGCAGCACAAATTGTACACATCATAGACAACACATCAAGAGAGAGATGATTGCACCTCACATGTTTTACACCCGGGGCCTGACTCTGTGATATTTAGTGCCTCCAGGTATAATCTGCCATCTAAGACAAGTCGTATGTTGTCATCAATGGATTTTCACTATACAAGCGATTTAGGCAGTGCTAAAGACAGTTTAACTACCTGTATAAACCAGACTGAGCCATTTTCAACAATATATCAAAACCTGATGTGGAGGTCACTCTTTC
>NW_009596498.1:94811-98080 GCF_000690535.1 Cariama cristata
AGGGTAAACCCACAGGGCACCACCCAGAGAGGGTCTGACGCCCCACAGAAGTCAGTGAAGCCAAACTCTCGGGAGCCAGGCTCTGCAGCAGAGAGCAGTCATTGCTCCTTGTTTCAAGGGCCATCTCCTAACGTACTGAGCTGGAGCTCAATAGCTACATCTGCATGAAGCAGTGGCAGAGCAGAGGCCTAAGCATTGCCCAGCCGTTGCCCAGTACTACTTTGGTCCATGGTAGGTCATGCTTGGATTACGTCAGGGCATGTTTGTTTGGGGAGAACATCACGATATCCGTAGGACATCTGCTTCCCCAGCAGCTTCATGAAAACCTGTATTTTCAAAACTATTTGGTTGTACTGAAATGTTCGGTAGATGCAGATTAACCTGGGGCAGGGACATCAAAGGGGTTTTACTCTTCTACTCCTGTTGGTGCCAGTTGCCTCTGCCTTGTGATGCACTTGCTGTAGTACAGTACAGCCCTCCAGTCAGAGTGGACCATTGTGGTTGCTGTTCAGTATGATTTTCCTAAACATTTCCGCTCCTATAAAAGTTGAAGAAGATTCCTGACAGGCTCTGTTTTTGGTAGGAGGAAGAAAGTATTCAGATCTGATTGCAATACTTGATTTTTAAAGAAAGAGGGAAGGAAAGAGCACATAGATATTTCTTCTTAAATAAGAAGTGGGCAGAATGTGTGATGGGTCCCAGCCAGATCCTTAATAAAATGAATGATGTCTGTGTTCCCCAGAGAGCTCATGACACCACTTTGGAGTTTGCAGTCAGCAAGAAGCAGCTCATATTGCACACCGCATGACACTGGAATATGACTAATAAACATCAGGAAGTCCCCAACGGTTGCAAATTTAGCAGCACTGTCTGAATTGGCCTGTCATGATGTTCGTGAACCTTGTGAGCATACTTGGGCCCAGTTTCAAGAGGATAGTAGATCCCTGGTTTTTTGATTGAAGGCACCTCGCTGTTTAAAAGAACCTGGCAACTGAAATAACAGAGGTGTTGCCCGTGAAGCCCGAGGTGCACCAGCTAAGCAACAGGGAGCTGAAACTTGTGCAATGCGTATCTGGTTTAAATAAGGCTATTAACATTCCTCACTAGCATTCATATACATGCATTCATATTAAAAATCTAATAAAAATATTCAAACCACATCTGGGAACTACTATTCTAGGTCGGCACCGCTATTGTAAATTTTCACAGCTAAGTCACCGACTTCTCAAAAAGAGTTTCTAATGGAAATGTTGATAGGCCATTAGCTAAGTATAGTGGTGAGAATGGCACTGCTATAGTAAGAATGACCACGAATCAATTTAACAAATAATAAAATACTAGTAAACAGATGAGGCTTTAAGCCTATTCATTAGGCTCACTTTCTGAGGAGTTAAAACAGACTGCTTATTTCTTGTCCATAAACACCCCCAGGCAGTGGAAATCTGTCACGGATAAGGCTGGTGTGACAAAGTTTGTTTAGTTCTAGAATACAGTAGTCAGAAAAATGCAAGAAACCACATATGGTGACATAGTGCCCCTAAGTCTGTAAAGTCAGAGGGAAATTTTCTGCTTAAAAATTCTGATATGTTACAATAATGTGTGTTATCCTACTAAAAATTAGATATCTGTGGGACCAGTTTAGAACAATGGGACTGCTAAGAATATAATTACTAAAAAAGTGAAACCACTGTCTGAAACAGTCTCCGGCTGGAGGTTTGTGTGGTGGGAAAATATTTTAACAGGGTTTCCTATTAGTGTGATTGTTCTTGAGATGTAACACCACTATTGAAATACAGCGGAATGTTCACCAGGTGCCTCTCTCTAAGAGGTGGCAAGTACTTCATGGGGAATTTCTTTCTCAAAACGCCTCTTTCCTATTTTTGCTCCGTATTGCGATTAATAAATTCATGGGCTAGTACAGTGCACGCTTACATGATGCTGGAGTGGCAAACACATTTCGGCACTGGATAGGCAGATCTGGGGAAGAAAGAGGAAGCCATCAGAGCTTACGACACATACTGAGCCAGCAGCCTGCATGGTAGCTCATGGGATCCAAAGCCAAGCCTATCCCCTGCCAACAGTTCACAGCCAAAGGGTCTTCGCCTGCAAACCCTGCTAATTTGTCACTACTCACATGGGAAAATATGGGCAGTACTGCTCTGCAAGCAGATAACATATAGGCAAAGTCTGGCACAAGTAGGAGGTGAAAAGAAGTTAACTGGCACATTTTTATTAGTTCCATTCTCTGTCACTTGCCTGTTGGTTGTAGTATATAAACTCATAGCAAACATATTCCATTAACAGGTTTATTTATACAGCAGTGTGTTCAAACCCAGTTTTATGTAGCATGGATTTTTATACAGATAGTCGATTTCTGTGAGACACAACGAGTATATGCTATGATTTAGTAGTTTGGGTGTTAATGAACGCTAAGATATTTGCACGTTACAATACTTTAATAGACCACTACAAAAAGATACCTACAATTTTATGGCTAAAGCTTTTTATACTCTTGTATTTTTTCCAGCTCTGGGTTAAATACTTTTTCCTTTAACGAGAATGGCAAAACACACAGTTGCCTCAGTGGAGATCTTAGGTTAAGCTGTTAATCGCTTTTATCACTTGTTCTTCTTACAAAGCCAGTCATTATTGTGGTCCAGCTTAAGTACACTTCCATGTCAGGCAAAGCGGAGGTCCTTTTTGAGAAGGAAGTCCTCCTCAAAGTGGAAGTCCCCTTTGAGATGATGGAACTGAGGTGTTTGTTGTGTTTGTAAGTGGTCCTCCTCCACTTCACCTGGCATGGAGGTGTACATAAGACAGCCCACAATAATGATGTGCTTCGAGTTGTTTCTCACTCTTTAGGTTACAAACATGTCACTCAGACTAAGACGATGAAACTCCTCAGTTCAGCATTATGAAAACACCATATGTATACTGCAGTTCTGCACTCTTTTAGAGAATACGGAATTTATGCTAAGCTTTGTGTGAGTATAACCTCTTTCTATCCTACAGAAACAAACCTAGACTGCAGAAATGATTCATGCAGATGTTTTCCTACAGCTCTGGCTTTAGTTACATTCACCTTTGATTTCACTATTCATGTAATTCATGGAAGGATCTACAAATACCTGTTAACTAAAATACATATTGAATTTGCACTATACATATGCTGATGCATCAAGATCATGGCACTTTCACAAGTGTAAATTACAATGTCTGGGCCTAGCTAGCAGATAGATAATTCAGTTTTGCTTACGCAAAGTTCCTGC
>NW_009596498.1:98112-101869 GCF_000690535.1 Cariama cristata
TGGGATTTCTGTCTTTGTTTTTTACGTGGCCCAGGATTTCCTATCCTGTGTTTCTAAATGCATACAGTGGTGGGTTTTTCACTTCTCTTTTCAGAGCTTTTGTATTGCCCTACTTCCTTTTCTCAGACAACTGCTGATAAATGGTTCTGCCTTTTGTTGTTTAATTTCTAAGTATTATGGATCATACGTAGTGGGTAAAAAAAAAAATAATCACTCTTTAAGGTATTGGTTTCTTTCATAAACTCAAGTTTCATCAGTATTAGAGAAACTTAAGAAATAAGTGTTCCCTGGAATGTATCTAAGATTTCCCTTCTGTGCTGGGACGTCCTACTCTCCCTCTACAAGCACATACTCATGAAATTGCTGAACGTTGTCTCTAGCACTTGCCTTCACAGTTTCAGTGCTGTTTTCTGTGTGGAATCTGTCTCCCTTCACAACTCATAGCAGTTTCAGACTTGCTTACTAGAAAGAGAGAAGAGCAATCCATCAGTGGTAAACCTTTGCAACACTACGAATGTTTTGTTTTCACAGTTCCATCATGGGCTTCTATTAATATAGACGTAGTTCTATGGTGTTAACATACTCCAAGAAGAAAAGAATTTAAGAATAAAGTGGAGATTTAAAAGAAATTCTCTCCTGTGCCAGATTCTGCTATGCTTCTGTAGGACAGTCTAAGGACACCCACTGAAATCTGTGGGACTGTTCACAGAAAATGAGCGAATGTAGGTAAAGCTATCGAACTGTCTGGCCTGGGTTTTGGTAGAAGATCAGGCTGTCTTACCAATCACCATCTGCTCATCTTCCAAACGCACAGTCCACTGTTGCTCTGTAGGTCCTGAGTACCCTCTTCTCCAAATCTGGCAAAATATGACTGGCCATCTCGGAATGGTTATCAGGGCAGTAGCTCTGTCCCTCACTCCAGAGAAGGTACCAGACCTTTTCAGACCTCCTGATCTTGCCCAACCTTCTGCCAGAAATACCCCTCCTGCATCCTGGGGCCTGGTGAAGGTGGTTGCTGAGGTCAGAAGGTACAATGCTGGGCTCTAGTGTAAGGACCACTGCGACATGACATGGAAGTGATCTAATTTGAGCTGAACAGCGGGAGGGCACTGCTTATGCAATATTTTTACCAAATTGCTTAATGGGCAAAGAAAGATATTGAAGAAAAGATCCTAGCACAGTCATGCCTTTAATCACATGCATTTTTTGGTTGATCCTCATACTCAAGCTAATAAAAGGACCACTCTTTTCTGCATTGTAGAAGTGTTTGAGAAACAGTTTAACATCAAAGCACTTCAAGAGCCACAGTGTAAGAAATACTATGCATTCAAGTATTATTTTAAAGAACCTGCCTCTGTTATTTTGCCTTATTGAACAAATCCTTTGTCTTTGGTTTCATCTTTTTTTTCTGAGAAATAATGGCAAAACACGAAGTTAACAGTGAGTTTACAAATATCGAAACAATATCAGAAGTTGTCGGTTAAACAGAAGACTAGCAAGTATATGTCCTATAGGCTTCCACAGTTCTTTACTGACTGCAAACTTGTGTACATTTACAGCTATTTACACTACCGACAGTGAGCAAGTAACGCTTTCAAGTTTTCAGATGTTTAAAGATGGCATACACTTTTTACATTTAAGTGAGCAAAATGGGTTTTATTCATAATTAAAGAATTCACAGTGACTTTCCTATTTGTAATTTTTTAATTCTCTGACATTAAAATAAAGAAGAAAGAAGGAGAAGGACAAGAATTTATAAAAATCTTTTCCAGTTAGACTTTTCAGTGTGTGGATGGAAATTGTACAGCTTTTTGTCTTGAAGGGCAAAATAAAAAGATGTGTTGTGGAGATGGAAACAGAAAACAAAAAGCCAAGCAACCCTAGTAGTAAATAATCTTTGCTATATTTTGTAAAAAAAAAATGAAGACTTTTATGGAGGTTGACCTGGACCTTTGGTGTTCATAAAATTACAAATTATTAATTCACCACATGAAAAAATTAGATTAAACCAACAATTAGGACTGCAGGCTTTCAAGAGTTTTTTCTGCATTAAAAATTATGTGTTGCTGGCTTTAAAGGGTTTTTTTAATGAGACTAAGGCAACTTTAATGGTAGAAAGCTCAGCTTCAGTAAGATTAGAAGAGGTAACAAAATATTAAATATCGTACATATAGGAACCAAATATAGCCTTTCTCAGTGCAGTCTAGATTTTAAGAACTAGGATGACTGGGACACAAAATTCATTTTTAATCAGAATCAACATCAGTCTCAGAGAAAACAAAACAATCTGGTACCAGCAATAATGGGGAGGTAGGGACAATGTAACTAAAGACTCCAGCCAAGATTTTCAGTGGAAGCAGCTATTTAGACAAGCTTTCCAGCAGGGTGGTAAAGTTATTTTGCTGCAATTCCAGATGTGTGAGTTTAAATCATGCTGAAGACAATCTTCCAGTTACCCAAGGCAAATAGGTACCTTGTCAGATGGGCTGCGGAGCCAATTCTCACCTGCTCCTTAAGTCTCCTGTGCACCATTGACTATACAAGCCGTCTTGACCTTGCCTTGAGCTTCTTGGGCAAGTTGGTCGTGCTTTGAAAAACTAGCAAACAAGCAAACCCTAGTCGTAAATTAACCTAAGGCAGTCATATTTTTACTCCCACTATTTTGTTTAATCCTCTACCCACTTTCCTCCATCATTCAAGCAGAAATACAAGACTAATGGAGCCAAGTGCCCCAAGTTTTATGAGGCCTCTCTTAGATATGGACAGTTTCTCATTTTACGAGCTATGCCATTAGTCTCCCATCTAACTCAAAAAAGGTAGGTACCTCAAAGGAGGTATGTGAGAAGAATAAGGAAGAGGCCTTTTATCATTTGTGGTGTTTTCTTTAGTTATATGCTTTCAGCAGAAATGGAGATCTATCATAGGAGCAATATGCCTCTCCTAACACTGAAGTATACTGCAGCATGTGGCTCAAGCCAAGAAATGCTGGCTGGTTCATCTATATAAACTACAATTTTTTTGGCCTTGTGATTTGTTAAATCAGTTAATACATATTTATACAAGGCTACAGTCACTGCTGGTAGCAAAAAGGTACATGACAGTGTCCATCCCTTCTGCTTGCTAGCATGATGATAGTTTATTTATTTTAACAGAGTTGCAGTGCTAATATCACAAATAGTCCTTGTTTTCTCCTAGTCTAAGTGCAGTCTTATCCAATGTATTTATGCTAGTAGTTAATGGCAATTGTAACAGCAAGGAAGCCTGGAGGGCCATGACACTTCAAGAGAGAATACAGAACAGAAGATAATTTTGCACTTGGGAAGACGGGGGATCCAGCTTATTCCGTAACTCTGAAAATCAGAAAAAATCACCTAATAATTTGAAAATGAAAATTCCTACTTATTATATTATTACATAAGGGATGTACTACAGGGCCAATATGGTTTTGACAGGAGGCACAGGTTCTGTTCCACCTACTGGTACTGAGGAACTGTTTCACCCTGGGGAAGTACTTTAACTAGTCTATGTTTGGTTTTGTACACCCTCAAATCTGAAGCTCTGCAGGAAGGTTCTTTCCTTTTCATTAGATGGTCATATAACACCCAATGTAACAGAGCCCCACCTTGGACTGATATGCATTTTATTTCCCAAAGTAAGAACAAATCTGGAAATCTCCATTGTTTTCCCAGAGCAGTGTTAATTTGAGTTGTATAAACCTCTGTCATACATAAGAAGCTTTGATATGGAAGCTAGGGAA
>NW_009596498.1:101900-111673 GCF_000690535.1 Cariama cristata
CACTATCATGTTTAGCATCACTTTAGCTGCCTCTGCAGGATCATCCCATTATCCCCGTGGGGACTTTACTTGCCCACCTTTGCTTTTTCTTTCTTTAAAAACCTTTCCTCAGGACTCATGTAATATGTCGCATTGTCCTAATTGACGGGGGCTGACAGGATTCTTTTCAGAGCTTGTCAGTGCTCCTCTTTAATCAGCCAGAAAGACCGCTGCTGAGTGACAGCAGTGTATTCTTCCCACAGCTTCCCCAACCCCAGCTACTACAGGGCATGTGGGATGGGACCTGAGGGTAGCAATCAATTTCTGGTTTCCAGAATAACATTGTCAGATGATAACCAACACGAGGTCATGAAGCCAGTATTACAGTTGATGGAAGTTTTTTTTAAATTAGAGACTTCCAATGCTGCAAACTTACCCTCCTCTTACAGTAACTTTAGTGTAACTATAATCAACATACAGAATGAAACCACTAAACCTGTAGATGTTTGAAAGATTCTTTTCTTTTACATAAGTGTGGTTTTCCTCTTCCTCTCTTCTTGACTTTTGGCATGTGCGTTTTCTTCAAATATTTAGCATTTATAACTTGCCTGAAGCAAATACTAGCTAAGGATTCCTGCACAGGTGGAAGAAGTCTCGCTGACAACATTCATCGCCTGCTACTTCTGTAGACAGAGGATTTGTTCACAGCCTTATGATATGGGGTACCTGGGTAACCAAAGCTCTGCACCTCTGCAAGGTCTGTCAAACTCAGACTTTGTACGGTTCCCTGAAAAGAATCATTCATGCTTTATTTCCTTGTTTTTTTGTAAAATACTGCTAGAAATATTTGTGCACATTACAAGGAGTAAACTTTACATCACTGATGTATGAGTAAATGCCAGGGAAATCTCAAAAAAATGTTAAGTACTCTTAATAAAATGCAGCTTCTACATTATGACACTACTAATGGAATTATTTCACAATGTGAGTGGAAGACGCCAGAATGAAAACTACAAAAATCCAGGGAAACACAACAGAAAATTAACTGGCAGTTCTCAAGAGACTAAATTAAGGCACAAAGAACAGTGCATTACTCTAAATTCTACTAAATGTGAAGTATTATTAAGCTATCTATTAATCTTATTAAACTGCCTCAAAATTCTAATTTAACTGTAAATATATCCATATAATTTAGAGAATTACATATCATATGGACAATAAATCTCTCAAGCATTTGTGTACAAACTACAGATGTGGTATTTGCAATACAAATATGTTACATATTGAGTCACTTCAAACCGAACATGATCACAAGGGGAAAAAATACGGGCCAATGTCAACACCTTGTTATCTCAACATTACAAATGTCGCCAAACTCAGCTGTTACAAGAGTGTAATCCCCCCTCTGTGGGCATTTCTTGCAGATAATAATACAGGCTGCAACTACTACAGAACCTCAGAATTCAGACCAAGAACTCTCTCCTACTGAAGATTTCATTTACGTCTGTTCTTTAGGCATGTTTCTCCATCATTAAAATCTATAAGCATTTTAATTGCCAAGTACTTCCCAGAATTAAAATTACAGAGATTATTTTTCCTTACTCTAATTTGCATCAAAATATTAGTGACACTAGGGAAAAAACCCTACCATGTTTTTACCTATACAGGCTGAGAAACTTCTTTTTGTGGTTCTTTTTTCTGATGGAGGAAACCTACCTTCTCCAGGGAACCAGCAGCGCTCATCCTTCCTGACTGTCACTTGGCTGTATGTCAGGGCAATATTGCTTTGCTTTTCCAGATTGTTCCACTTGAGAATAATTGCTGAAAGAAACCCTGGCTCAAATCTTTCTTTTTTTAAGAAAGCATTAATTACTTCAGCAGTTCCTCTCCCTTCTAGAAATCCTGTTTCACATTATGATTCATTTACAGCAGCATGCATGACACCAAACAGGACAAGAAGGTTCCTGGATACCTGAGCAAACTATGTCACTTGCCCTCTGTTAATCTTTTCCTCCTGAAACTCTTTCATCATGACAAAATGGTTTTTAAACTTTCAAATAGGTGAAAGCAAATCTGATACAGGAACATTCCTATGGCACTCTGATAGAGATGCCATTACCATTCACATTCAGAAGTGACGGTACCAGAAGGGAATGTGGGAAAACATCTCTGCCACACTGCCCAGAACCTGGTGGAGCAAAGAAAGGGCTTCGGCGCTGCCCCCCTCCTCCTTACCAATTCATCAAAGTCAATTCATCTCTGACTTTGCATAACTAACTGCATATTTACACAACTGACACAGCATCTCCTCTTGCTGCCAACTATGGTGATATCATGCCTTAACTACTACACTGTTAGAGCAAAGCCATGATACCAGGTATCTGAGCATCATAACTGTGGTTTATATTACCTAAGATATAGAACAATTTATTAATTCCAACCCCCAATTAGATAATATTAAACTCCATCTATAATAGAGTGAAGTTATTTTCAAAGTTGCTGCCTATTTGCAAAAACAAAATCTAAGGAAAACTGATACATGTTCAAAAAAAAAAAAAGAAAAGAAAAACATTATTAACAGGATACATGATGATGAGGACTACTATAAGGATTTTACTATTTGTTTGCGAGGGTTGAATAAATTGCCTGTAAATTATGCAGTCTTCATAAGCTCTGAGCTGTTATTATACTTTGCACACTATGTACCTCTAATACCCGATCTCAAGTTCATTTATCAACAACCACTCTTGTGTAAACAATCCACGGAGAATCCTGACTTGTTTTCACTTGTTATTGATGATCTTTCACAACTCAGAAATTGCCTCCTCTTCAATTTCCTACCCCTGAATTCTTAGGTAATCACCTCATCAATAGTTCTCAACAAAAATAATTGTTTCCAGAGCAAAAGTCTCCCCAGATTTTAAGCCCTTTAAAATGGTCCCTCTCTGTGTTTCAAAAGTGTGAATAATAAAAATATATATATTTTAAAAAGTTCAGGATGTGTATATGCTTTTATTAAGTCAGAAGTGGAAAAAAGTTTTCCCAGAAGAGGATATGGGGTAGGGAAAATTAAACACAGGCTGCCACCTTTTAGGATATGCCTATTTTTCTTCTTTTGACATGAAGTTCAATCTTCAGTCTCATTTACACTGCAGTACAGGTCATTCAAATGCTAATAAGGTACTCGCATTCACAGCCAATCCCAAGTGTAGTCAACTAATGCAAAAGGTGAAGAGGAAGAGAACTTTGTATGTCTTTTAACGAGGAGGTGTACCATAGGGCAAGGAGTGGAGATTTACACAAACTGCTTTGTTCTCATCTGTGGTCCACATCCCTTGTGTCCCTTTCCTCCACTCTCTCTTTTTCACTCTAATAGCAAAGATGCTCTGAAACCAGAGCTGAAGCAATCACTTGTGGGTCTCAGAACGACTGTGGCAAAACCTACACCATTTGGTTTTAGGTCTTTTAAAAAATGTAAAGTATTCATTACCAGGAAAAGAAGAAAGTAACGGCAGGGGGTGAGGAAGGACAAAGGTTCATTTACATTCATGACCCTCTGCCTCCCGTTTTAACCTACTCAGGACTGCTTTGGAGACTTTTGTCAGAAGCGTCCTTTTCCTGTCCCAGAACTGCTGTTGCCCAACTGCAGACTAAGGGAGGGAAAGATATGCATGTACCATTGCATCAATACTCCATCACACAGAGCAATCTGTCTCATGAGCTCTTCTCCCTCAAAAATGGAACTGAGAAGGCACATAATCTCTACTTATCTGATTCGGGAAAATCAGCTGATTGCTGCCCAGGTAGCTCTCATAGCTCTTGATGTTTCAGCTAACCGTACAACGTTGATACAAGGCTCTACGGCCTTAAACAGTTTCACGGTAGCATCTTCTTATCTTGCTTATAATTCGGAGCTTGTGGTTTCAGAAAGTACATGAAATGATAAGCTGCCTTTCTGCTGAAAGTCTGTTCCATCATATATGCAGGCTGTTGTAATTACAGTAATCATGTCCATACGAAAGCTACAGATATGCATCAAGGTATGTTCCAGTTAATACTAAAACTGAAGTGCTTCTTTCCATTGACTTCAACTCGTGGATGAGCACGCCAGAGGAAATTACATTAGTAATGTCTTTTGTCCAGTTTACATGGGGCTAGCTGGTTAGATCCCTGGGGCAGGGACTGTGCCTGCCCCTGTGTTTACAGAGTCCAATAAGACCTCCAAGCAGAACGTATCAATCATTGTAAATGTTAATAAGTAACCAAATATAAAGATAATAACTATATTAATAACCAATAATGTGTTACATAAACATGCTAGACCCATGTAAGAATGCAGAAGCCATGAACATTAATGATTCTTTCAGAGTACGTTTATTACTTCACAGCCAGAATGGAACAAACTTAAGATTTCAGTGCATAAAGAATGATTTAATAAGGAGTTTGCCCTCAGGATTAACTCACAGCCATGTACAAAACAGACCTCTACAACTGCTGTTTAAATGTCCTTGAAGTAATATAAACAGTTTATTTCTAATTGATATCTCTGAGGTTCAGGATGAGGTCCTCACAGAAACTAACACCTGAAGAGTCTGGTCAGGAATATCCCAACACAACATTGCAATACTTTCTGAAAATGAAGGATAATCATACCTAAACGCTATGCCTGGCTTTCTGCCTATTACCATACTTAACAGTGCTGCAACTAAACTAGCAGCTTAAATCTATATATACTTTTGGAGCTGTAATTTACAAGTTCAGAAATGTCTAAAGGCTTCGAACAGAACATTTTAACAGGAGAAGGGAACTTGTACTTTGAAATAAAACAGGTTTTCTGAAAACACTCTTTGACATAATTTTTTGGAATCTCTGCTTTTCATTTTATAGTTTTTCTGTGTTTCCTTCCTCTATTGCACACCACCTGCAAATAAACGAGTGAAATTGCCTGAGCTTCATCTCATCTTATACTACTAGGAGAATCAAATTCAATCACGCTTCTGGAAGAAACAAAGTTATTTTTAGTGTAACGGTAATATATAATGTCATTTGTAGCGTCACTTGGCAATGGCTTTTTTACTTCTACAAAAGATATGAAAAAGCTCATGGCCAATTATTCTTTACTGAATATATGTTATTATATTATAACGCAATACAGCAACAATATGATGTTACAGTGTAGCAAGAAGTTCTTGGCATGAATCCGTACTTGAGTTTATTGCATAACGAGCTCAATCCTGCTGACAACGACATTGATGAATGCTTTGCCATTGGTTTCACTGGAAACCTCAACATGCCTGATAGTTGACTAATAAACACAAGTACTCTCTTACACAGACCATTTCTGATCAGTGACAGTAAAACGCTTATATCATGTCTTTGGTTTATGCTACCTATATATGTAACCAAAAACTATTTAAAAAATGCTGGCTTTTATGTCTCGCAGAATTTGAGGATGCTTCAAATAGATTTACAGAATTAGTAGGGTGGCCATCTCAAAGTTATTCTGTTGAAGAAGGTTGTAAATGGATATAAATAAGCAGAGAGAAGTGTTAAAAGATGGCTGAAATTCCTAGAAGTAATCAGAAAGTCAGGAAACCACATTTAACGTGAAACTGATTAAAGAGCAAATACGAGGGAATTACACTAAGCAGCAGAACTAATGTTTAATGAAACAGATTAAAATGTTCACATTTTTATAAATCATCCAAGGATTGCTCTTTATTGTATTTGTGATGAAATGAAATCTGAAACAAGGTTCTACAGCCAGAATAAACACGGATGGATGTGGGGTACCCCCTCAGAGGCTCTGGAGGTGAGGTAATACCAGTCCCAACATCTCTCCCACCTCCCCAACAACCTGACCCAATGGAACAGGTCTAAGAGTGACTTTCAGGCTGTATCTGTACTAGCAAATGGTCTGGAGATTGCTCCTCTGCCCTGAGGCCATCTGCCAGAGCAGTGTTTCTGTGAGGACAAAACTCTCATTATCAACCCTCTTATTCTCCAGCACAGGATGGCTGGACCAGGCAAAGCATCAGGAATGGTCCGTGGCCCATACCACACCCTGAACTGCACCAGGGCGTTTTTTAGGAGAACACTAACTGGTGAGGGCAAAACCACGCCAAGAAGTAAGCTAACAGATCTGTGCGCTAGCCCCGATCAGTGGAGACGTAGTTTTTTGTACCCCACACTGACAGGGAATGCATGGTTCCCCAAAAAACCACGCATGGCCCAGCATTTTCTCTGGGTAGGCTCCATATATTGCTTCAATGAAACTTCATGGAGCTTCCACGAAAACATGAAGGAATGGTATCTTGCTGGAAGAAGAGTGGGTCTCTCCCAGGAAGGAAAAAAAGATCCTGGTATAATTGGAGGATGCAAATTAAAATTATCAAGCACATCTCACTCTGCCGGCACAGCCAGCAGAAAAATGCAGGTTTTCCTTTGCACTCGGCCAGCTTAAAAGACAAAACTTTCACTAATTTCAGTGGGATTTTTGCCTGTGGATGGGATGCAGAGCAGAGCCCTCTCCTGGTAAGCACTGAAGATAATTGAGGACACCCCTGGCACCGTATTTGGCACTGTCCGCAGCACATATCTATGTGATGAAGTACTGAACATAGGCACTCAAAATAAAATATTAGAAAAGCTCAGCTATTTGGAGCCACGGAACCTTATGATTGAGGTCAGGTTTGTTTGGATTAAAAAAATATATGGAAATTAAACAACACTGAAATGATGGCATACTTGAAAACTGAAACCAAAAAATAAGTTATATAACATACTTAAAGGCACAGCTGGCACTTGAGGATCACGACGACTACCAGCCAGTTGTAACCTGCTTTTGAACCCACAGCTGAACCCTGCTCGTCGAATTACTGAAAAGGGTGGGTCACCTTCTTTTTAAACCTGAAATCTGATAACCAGGGCAAAAGAACCCCCATTCATTCTTTCTTTTTATGACTATAAAGCCATGAAGCACCAATAATAACCTTAAGTATACAGATCAACAAACTTTGCCTCATTAACGCACTTTTGAATTTTGTACTTGAACCTGAAAATAAGAAACCATATTTCAAAGCCCTGCTTTTGTAAAACAAAATTTACAACAGGTACCTGAGCTGGATGCGGCATATGGTGGGCACCTCAATAAATCATAATAATGATACTTTGCCAAAATAGTGGTTGTCTGTCATTAGATCTTCTCAGAACAACTAAGTATAATCCCTTTGCTTAAACAACAACAACAAAACCTTTTTATCACTGAGATGCAAGGTAAAAGTATATTGATTTAATTTCAAAAGTATTTATGAAGATTCTAAAGCCCATATTGTTTGGAGTAACATATGCAAACATGATTATCTGGAACCATACTATTCACGGCTGTAATCTCATTAGATTTCACAAGGTAAGTAGGGTTGGGTCTATAGTACTTGCATGCAAGACCTCCAAGGAAAATCCAGGTTACTGCATGAACTCCTATTTGTGCAGGGCAACATTCTTCTGCTGACTCGGTACTGAACCAGTATAGAGTACATGATCACAAGCGCTACCTTTATATAAGAGGTAAACCCAAGGATACCGAGCACTTGCGGCCATTAAACACCCTATGGTAGTTTTGCAAGTGTAGGAGGGCCTGGCCAAACACCAATCTAGATAATTACATCCTGCCTACTTACATTCCCCTGTTGCTTTAAATGGATAAGGTATTATTCTTCTGTTCTTGTGTAAAAGTGGATCCTACAGCCCTTCCTCGGGCTCTGTGAGGACTATTTCTAGCATGACCTTCTCCATGCAGGGCTCTATTTGGTCACACAGAGTCATTTGCATGACTCAGTATATTGTACCAGATTTCGATTTGCTGCCTTCTGAAATCACTTCCACTGAGCTCACTGGAATTTACCTCAGCGCAAAGATACCAATTTAACCAAAATCATCATTTATTTCCTACCTGTGAAAGTCATATTCCCAATAAATCACTGTGAAAAATTAGCGTTTGGTTATGAGATCAGAAGTAGGACTTCTACAGAAAGTAGGACTTCCCTCGGTACACATGACCCAGGCCAAATGCTGATTACTCTGCCCGCTCTCACCAAAATCAAAAGCAAAATAGCACCGTGGTTCAACGACAGCAAGGCCAGGGCCCTTAACGGGGGACGCGCCTTGGGTCCGTACCGTGTAACAGCAGTGCGATTTTCCCATCCTTCCTCAACTGGAAACATGTTACATCGAACAAAGATCACACATAATATTTTCAAGTCAGTCACATCTTACATTTTAAGAGTGGGTGCAAGAGATGGTTAAAAGCTTGCATTAAAGTCATACGTCTTTTAAAACAACCCATGTTACTCGGGGACGGTTCCCCAGAACAGGAATTTGCTTCACTGAGGTAAAGTGGAAGGAAACCAGCAAACCTTCATTACCGTGTTGGGGCACCTCATGTCAGCCCGCTGCCGTTCACAGAAGTCCTCTCGAAAGGAAGGAGTCGTTAGCACGTTTCCCCGCAGAAGGAGCCTGTTAGCAAGATGGGTGCTGGCGTTAGTCAGGACTGTGACTCTGCGGCAGGGTTGTCAATCGCAATTATTCCTGCAAATCTGAGTTTTCTCCCCTGCCAGTTACTCTCGAAACTCTCACTTTCAAAATTCGCTTCATATTTCTGGCTTGTTCCACACTATGTCAATTTGAAGGCTGGCTTTTGGGGGCTTTTTTTAGTTTAAATGTTTTCCTAGCTGTATTTGTGTAGGTCAAAAGAGTTTTCCAAGTCTGTTCTCTTTCTGAGTGGCGAGTCTCCCAAGACAGCAAATACAGGGTTTCTACAGACTTGTTTTCATGAATATTTAGTCATCTTAAGTCTGAAATTATTTAGAAGAAAGAGGACCGTGTTAGTACAATTCATTGAATGCAAATGATGAAATTCAAAGGCAGACAGCTTGAGTAAAGTTATGCTTTAAATACTATTACTGGATGAAAGTAAGCAAATAGAAAGCAGGTAGGAAAGAATCTTCACAAATCCACACTTTTTGTCCTCATTTCATGTGACCTGCTGACCTCAAAAGCTTCTGACATTCAGTACTTCTGAAAACCAAGACTTTTCTCTCACATTTCTCTCTCTCCAGCTATAAGGCCTAACTTTTGCCTGCTCTTTCGAATTTTTGACTTACACTCTTTGGAAAGTGAATTTAACTTGATAGAAAGAGGGTGATGCAACAGGTTGAACAAGAGCCGCCCAATCCACTCAATGAAATGATACTCAGCAGGTAATACAAGGTGAAGGGTAAGAGTATGAAAAGTGACTAAGCAATTAGGGATTTTCTTTTGCTTCCCCACGTTAGGTAGCCAAGAAGACCAAACACAGCTGCTGACTTCCAGCAGAAAGGAGCTATCAGTTTCAAAGCGGCACAGGACTTTGTCTCCATCCACACCGACCAGCTTGAGAGGAAGGAGCCAAACGCATCCTACAGAAGGGTACAGCAACAGGTCCTGTCGTGCAGCGCTTGGTCATACTTGACCATTCATACACTCCCAATCTTCCCAAAGAGTCAGAATTACTTTACAGTGTTGGTTTATCATACAACAAACAAAAGGAAAAAGTGAAGCACGGACTTCGGTACCTGTACTCGAGCGAATTAGTCAACCGCGGGCTGACTTGCGACCCTTCAGGGCCCTCTCCTTCTTTGCTCCCACCACCACTCGCTGTGGCTGCCAGGGAGCAGCGAAGGGGAAGGCTCCAGCCCTGGGGCTGCGAGGCCGGGGACCGACCGGGGCCCGGCAGGGCGGCAGCGCAGGCGTGGTGA